>NC_064931.1:221276293-221576293 GCF_023897955.1 Schistocerca gregaria | reverse complement strand
TACATCAATCAGCAGATGACTACGGAATATTATCCAACTCATTCTCCAAAAAATGTTCAATTGTGTGTGAAATCTTAGGGGGCTTAACTACTAAGGCCATCAGTCCTTCAGCTTACACACTACTTAACTTAAATTATCCTAAGGACAAACAAACACGCCCATGCCCGAGGGAGGACTCGAACCTCCGCCGGGACCAGCCACACAGTTCATGACTGCAGCGCCTTGGACCGCTCGGCTAATCCAGCGCGGCTACTCATTCTCCCCCAGACATCCGCCTCACTGGTGTGTCACTTTCTATTACAACAGTGTATGATGACTGTGCATTATGCGTGAACTCGGGTGACAACTTTATTTATCTGGAAGATCCCTCAGTTGAAGTTATACGATCTGGACTCTGCCATACATCTAGTACTGGACAGACTGAATCGTTGGTTGCCTAGCATAGACTCTGCATACAATGATGCTGTAAACTCCCTACTTGTCGCTACGGTCGAAGGTTCGAATCCTGCCTCGGGCATGGATGTGTGTGATGTCCTTAGGTTAGTTAGGTTTAAGTATTTCTAAGTTCTAGGGGACTGATGACCTCAGATGTTAAGTCCATAGTGCTCAGAGCCCCATGTGTGCATAGTATACTTGTTGATGATCTTAAGCAACACCTTTGTTTGCACATGAAGCCCAAACCTAAAGACAAACAGATCAAATCTGTGTGTGAAAAACCTGAGTACTTTGAGTCATCTGTTGGCTTGAGTGAGACACACGCTGAATTTATTGCTTGCCAACAATCATTACTTAGTAAATACTGTACAGGTGCGAAGAAGAAGAAAATACATACAGATTGTAATGATAGTCCTGAAATACTACACCCCATGTATGATTTTTTTAAATAAATATTTTATTTATATGCTCAAACAGTGTTTGTGTTTTGTTTCATACCTCTCATTATGATCAAAGTATTACAGTCATTTCTTTTTCAATGCTATATGGGTTACTGAGATGATCAATTTACTCCTCATGAGTAAAATGTATAGCTCTTTTCTCTGTGTAGTCAATATAGCTCAGTAAAAGTATTACAATTTTTTTTATCAATGCTATACGAGTTACTGAGATGATCAATTTACTCCTCATGAGTAAAATATGTAACTCTTTTCTCTGTGCTCAGTCCGTTAAGTGATGGAACTATAGTGGCTACATATAATATTTTTTATCATTTCAAGTGTATTTCTTATATATATATATATATAGGTCAACTACATGTCTGTACCCGGTGCAATCAATATCATGGCAGGCTGAGAGAAGCACCCTCGTCATAAGCACTTTGTTGTCGGTGACTGGTCCTGTGAAGATGCAACTGAAGACCTGAAGAAGAACATGAAGAATGGAACACTCCTTTCTCACCCAATTGTGGGGAGACCAGTGCCCTCAAGACTGTGCTAACACATGTAGATGGGGTCCGATTTGAACATGTTTGTGTATTCTCAAAAACACTGTTTCAACCCAAGTATCAGCTATTGTAAGAGATATTGCACGGTGTAGATGGTGTTACATACACGACATTCAGTGAAAGCGGTGATATTTCTCCACCTGGAACAGCAAAGCCAAACACAGTCTTCACATTTGACGACGTTGCTGTGGAAAACCAAGACCACATTCGAAAATATTTCTGTTTCGGTCGTCATATGGGAGCTTATGTATTTTACCTAAGTCAAACATATTCCACAATCCCCTAACAGCTGCTAAGTGATAACACATACCTCATTATAGCCTTCAAACAAGACAACCTGAATTTAAAATACGTTTACCAAGCACATGTCGGAATGAACATGTCGTTCAACGATTTTGTAAAGATATGTGCAGATTGCTGGAATCATTCACAGCATGGGTTTCTCGTTATTGATAAAACAAGAAAACTGAGTGATGGTAGGTACAGGTGAAACTTTCAAGAGTTTCTGCATATATAGCCCAGTAAGAGAGCTTAGTACATCAGTATACGCTACACCATGGACAAATTCGTGTGCATGTCTAGCTCTTAACCCGAGAGAATGGGTGTACACAGACAGAACATTCGCCTATACATGAATGCGAAAATTCAGGCTATTGTGCGTAAAGTTGGAGATATGCGCAGGGAACTAGAGATGTATTACCAGACTCTTCTGAGAATGATCAATGCGTTAAATGATTTAATTAATGAAATCGGAAAGAAGGTAACCGATTTAACTGAAAAGGTTGAGGCTATTGAGGGGAAAATAGATGTAGAGTTCCTTGTTATTGAGAAGGGGGAGCAGGCGCATAGTAAGGGGTAGAAGAAGATGAGTGGATATATAAAGCCTCACCCTGCAGAGACGTCTGATTAATATGCACCGACATGTCAAAAAAGCAGAAAGTTATTCAAGTGCGGAAAGCGGTTCTAGAGAAATTATGGATGCCAAGGTTAGGGCATATGGATCAACAGCAAACAGTAAGAGAGACCTTTAAGCCGGTTACTGAGTCCCTCCGACAGCTCTCAGAAAAAAACAAAAACACACGATAACGATGGTGTTACCATTGATGAATTCATTATTCGTCACACCCCAGGTCAGATAGATAGAACATTCTGCGTTAGCAGGGGAAGACCGTACATGTTGGGTACGCATCCTATAACTGTAACTGAAGACATAATACAGATTGGTGATGGACGCTTTGTTAGAACAACCGGCTTAATTAATCTTATTTTCCTAAGACCTACCAAAAAACCTATAAATTATTCAATAAATGATAGGGAAACGTACCATGAAATACTGCACATGTCTGGTGTACACAAGATCACGAAAAGCCTGAGTAACAAGAAATATGAAACCATTATAAAACCAATACTTGAAGCCGAAAACAACAACGCCAGCAGCTGTGGTGGTATTGACATTGAGCATAAAGCAATGAACAACCGAATCCCTCAGATTCCTCGACTTGCGCCATAGGGTGGTGGGGTTTCGGGTTCCGCTGGATAGGTCAGGAGTCCACTACACGCAGCAGGCGGCTACACGAGTAGCGTGGACTGGCCGGTTTTTTAGGTTAGATGGCCTCGGGCAAGTACAGAAAGGGCAACAGCCTCAAAGGGTGCGGGGCAAAGTCAGAACATGCGGGGACCAAGCAGCAATCGGTATTGTAATTGTAAACTGTCAAAGCTGCATTGGTAAAGTGCCGGAACTTCAAGAGCTGATAAAAAGCACCGAAGCTGAAATCGTTATAGATACGGAAAGCTGGCTGAAACCAGAGATAAATTCTGCCAATATTTTTACAAAGGCACAGACGGTGTTTAGAAAGGTTAGATTGCAAGTAACCGGTGGTGGCGTGTTTGTAGCTGTTAGTAGTAGTTTATCCTGTAGCGAAGTAGAAGTGGATAGTTCCTGTGAATTATTATGGGTGGAGGTTACATTCAACAACCGAGCTAGGTTAATAATGGGCTCCTTTTACCGACCTCACGACTCAGCAGCATTAGTGTCAGAACAACTGAGAGAAAATCTGGAATACATTTCACATACATTTCCTCAGCATCTTATACTCTCAGGTGGAGATTTCAGTTTACCAGATATAGACTGGGACACTCAGATGTTTAGGACGGGTGGTAGGGACAGAGCATCGAGTGACATTATACTGAGTGCACTATCCGAAAATTACCTCGAGCAATTAAACAGAGAACCGACTCGTGGAGATAACATCTTGGACCCACTGATAACAAACAGACACGAAGATTTCGACTCTGTAAGCGCAGAACAGGGAATCAGTGATCATTAGGCCGTTGCAGCATCCCTGAATATGGAAGTAAATAGGAATATAAAAAAAGGGAGGAAGGTTTATCTGTTTAGCAAGAGTAATAGAAGACAGGTTTCAGACAACCTAACAGATCAAAACGAAAATTTTTGTTCCGACACTGACAATGTTGAGTGTTTATGGAAAAAGTTCAAGGCAATCGTAAAATGCATTTTAGACAGGTACGTGCCGAGTAAAACTGTGAGGGACAGGAAAAACCCGACGTGGTTCAACAACAAAGTTAGGAAACTACTGAGAAAGCAAAGAGAGCTTCACTGCAAGTTTAAACGCAGCCAAAACCTCTCAGACAAACAGAAACTAAACGATGTCAAAGTTAGCGTAAGGAGGGCTATGCGTGAAGCTGTTCAGTGAATTCGAAAGTAAAATTCTATGTACCGACTTGACAGAAAATACTAGGAAATTCTGGTCTTACGTTAAATCAGTAAGTGGCACGAAACAGCATATCCAGACAGTCCGGGATGATGATGGCATTGAAACAGAGGATGACACGCGTAACGCTGAAATACTAAACACCTTTTTCCAAAGCTGTTTCACAGAGGAAGGCCGCACTGCCGTTCCTTCTCTAAACCCTCGCACAAACGAAAAAATGGCTGACATCGAAATAAGTGTCCAAGGAATAGAAAAGCAACTGGAATCACTCAACAGAGGGATGTCCACTGGACCTGACGGGATACCAATTCGATTCTACACAGAGTACGCGAAAGAACTTGCCCCCCTTCTAACAGCCGTGTACCACAAGTCTCTAGAGGAACGGAAGGTTCCAAATGTTTGGAAAAGAGCACAGGTAGTGATCAGTCCCCTAGAACTTAGAACTACTTAAACCTAACTAACCTCAGGACATCACACAACACCCCGCCGGCAATAGAACCCGGGAACCCGGGCGTGGGAAGCGAGAACGCTACCGCACGACCACGAACTGCGAACTGTAGCAATCAACACGGATTTCGGAAACAGGTAGATGCCATTTTCCTTCACTTCCGGAAGGCGTTCGATACAGTTCCGTCAACTGCACATACGGTTCACGTCCACGCTGTCGCGGCATGCTACCAATGTTAAAGACTGCGATGGAGCTCTGTATGCCACGGCAAACTGGGTGACACTGACGGCGGCGGTGCACAAATGCTGCGCAGCCAGCGCCATTCGACGGCCAACACCGCGGTTCCTGGTGTGTCTGCTGTGCCGTGCGTGTGATCATTGCTTGTACAGCCCTCTCGCAGTGTCCGGAGCAAGTATGGTGGGTCTGACACACCGGTGTCAATGTGTTCTTTTTTCCATTTCCAGGAGTGTATATATATGACCTATTGGATAGTGTCGGAAGTTCCATGCAGCTTTTCACGGATGATGCTGTAGTATACAAAGAAGTTGCAGCATTAGAAAATTGTAGCGAAATGCAGGAAGATCTGCAGCGGATAGGCACTTGTTGCAGGGATTGGCAACTGACCCTTAACACAGACAAATGTAATGTATTGCGAATACATAGAAAGAAGGATCCTTTATTTTATGATTATATGATAGCAGAACAAACACTGGTAGCAGTTACTTCTGTAAAATATCTGGGAGTATGCGTGCGGAACGATATGAAGTCGAATGATCATATAAAATTAATTGTTGGTAAGGCGGGTACCAGGTTGAGATTCATTGGGAGAGTCCTTAGAAAATGTAGTCCATCAACAAAGGAGGTGGCTTACAAAACACTCGTGCGACCTATACTTGAGTATTGCTCATCAGTGTGGGACCCGCACCAGATCGGGTTGACGGAGGAAATAGAGAAGATCCAAAGAAGAGCGGCGCGTTTCGTCACAGGGTTATTTGGTAAGCGTGATAGCGTTACGGAGATGTTTTGCAAACTCAAGTGGCAGATTCTGCAAGAGAGACGCTCTGCATCGCGGTGTAGCTTGCTATCCAGGTTTCCAGAGGGTGCGTTTCTGGATGAGGTATCGAATATATTGCTTCCCCCTACTTATACCTCCTGAGGAGATCACGAATGTAGTAAAATTAGAGAGATTCGAGCGCGCACGGAGGCATTCCGGCAGTCGTTTTTCCCCGCGAAACATACGCGACTGGAACAGAAAAAGGGAGGTAATGACAGTGACACGTGAAGTACCCTCCGCCACACACCGTTGGGTGGCTTGCGGAGTATAAATGTAGAATGTAGATGTAGTATATACATTATGACGACCCTAGCGAACTAATAGAGCGACTACGGCTGTTCATGGCATCGCCTGCTACAGGTAGTACGGTTTATTCGAATGAGGTTGTTCCGATAATCTCGGAGATTAGAGAGAGAAGTATCATCGAATAAGTATGGAGACTTCGAGAACTGCACAAGAGAGCACGCAGGCATGTTATGATCAAAGGGTGGTATGACTTATGGCA
The DNA here is from genome assembly GCF_023897955.1 of Schistocerca gregaria. Classification (NCBI taxonomy): domain Eukaryota; kingdom Metazoa; phylum Arthropoda; class Insecta; order Orthoptera; family Acrididae; genus Schistocerca; species Schistocerca gregaria. The sequence goes on along the minus strand of NC_064931.1, from coordinate 221,570,113 downwards.
AGCCGATTTTGTAGATATAAGGGAATATTAACATGAGAATAATGGATTTAAGTGCATATTAATGGTTATTGATACATACTCCAAATTTGCCTCGGCATTACCTGTCAAAACAAAAACGGGTCGAAATGTCACTGACGTTTTTGAGCGTTTGCTTCAGACAGGAACAAATCGATGCCCAGACAACCTCCAAACCGATCCCGGTGGGGAGTTCTACAATAGGTATTTCAAGACAGGATGCAGCAGTACGGAATACATCACTGCTCGACATTCACTCACCTGAAGGCGAGTCTCGTGGAGCGCCTGAACAGAACAATAAAAGGTCAAATTTGGATGCGTTCTAACCTTCGTGGCTAATAGAAATGGACAGATATCCTCCCAGAATTACTTGTTCAGTATAATAGAACCCAACATAGCACAATAAAAATGAGACCAATCGATGTTCGTGAGAATGGACTCATGGATACCGTGTACTATCGCATTAAGATGCTGGATCCACGCAAACAGAAATTTAATGTAGGTGATTTGGTACGTATCTCAGAATGCAAGAAGGCATTTGAAAAATCATACCTACCGAAATGGTCAACTGAGATATTTACAGTTTCAAAAGTGCAGATAACGAATCCTAGAACTTATATATTGAAGGATAGTAAAGGTGAAAAAATTGCAGGCTGCTCCTTCACCGAGGAGACGCAGAGAAGCTCAGAACCGTGTTTTTCTCGGGGGGGGGGGGGGGGGGGGGGGGAGTATAAGACGTCGGGGAAATAAAGCACTAGTCAAACGGCTTGGTTTCCCTGCTACACAAAACACCTGGATTGGTGCCGGTGATTTGCTGTGTAATGGTTCAAATGGCTCTGAGCACTATGGGACTTAACTTCTGAGGTCATCAGTCCCCCGGAACTTAGAACTACTTAAACCCAACTAACCTAAGGGCATCACACATATCCATGCCCGAGGCAGGATTCGAACCTGCTACCGTAGCGGTCGCGCGGTTCCAGACTGTAGCGCCTAGAACCGCTCGGCCACCGCGGCCGGCTGCTGTATAATGGGCGTTCATTGTCCACAACCACCACAGTAGTGTAACATGCGTGCTAGGAGACGCATTAGAGGAGATGGTGGTATTCTAGACAAACTACCAGTGGAATTAGACATCCCTGGGTATAACTACTGTGGACCTGGGACAAAGCTTCAGAAACGCTTGGCGCGAGGTGATAAGGGAGTTGCTCTGCTCGACGAAGCGTGTATGGAACACGACATTGCATGCGCTGCAAATAAAGATCTATCAAGTCATCACATTGCAGATAGGATTTTAGCTGATAAAGCTAAGGTGATACGGAGAAGAAAGGATATTGGTACAGGTCAACGCATCGCAGCATTTGCAGTTGTAAAACCATGCATGGAAAAATCAAGCTGGGTTTAGGAGTAATGAATTTCAAACGAGCTATGAACGCTGCACGTTGCGCACTAAATAATAATAAGAAGAAGAACAAGAACGGCTGTTTGAAGAACTGTATCCTGACAGCGACGTAAGCAGCTAGAAACGCACTGAAACAGAAAGATGCGGGAAGAAGAAGAAAAGGATCGATTAAAGCACCTCGATTTCTACCAATACTCAAGACGTCCGGCGGTTTTATTCCTTTTCTCATCTCTCCGCGCTCTCGGCGGTAGGTTCCCTCGCCGGTGGTGCTGCAGCTATTGCTCGAATGGTCAAGAACGCGTAAAACTCCCAAGCACAGTTAGAAGAGGCGAGAAGACATAACGGCATGATGGAAGTCGCAGCCATTTAAAAAGGACTATACTTGAAACCGTACAGGAAAGAACTTGGTCTATTCATAAATTTAAAAAAAAAGCCCATTAGCGGTCTTACCAGATCGACCACTCACAAATGCCGATCTTCTTAAGTTTATTAGAGATAAATTCAAGATAACAAGATTCCGTGGTGTGTTTATGTGGTATCCGTTACCGATGACTGTGTGGAAAACTTGTGGATGCGGTATTGTGAATTTAGATGTTGCTGGAGGCCCCGGCACCCATTGGGTATCATATATTATGAAAGACGCGGATACCGTCCACTATTTCGACTCATCTGGTGACCCGCAGCTATCAGAAGAGTTACAACAATACTTCACTCACAGAAGACATGAGCTCTACAATTATCGACACGATCAGGACTTTAATACCCACGACTGTGGACAGCTGTGCATCATGTTTCTCTTGACGTTCACAAAGAAGAAGTACGCTATATAAGGAGGAGGTTTAAACATCCATTCATCAGTTGAGGTTCAGATGCAATGTCCTACACTTTGACGTTAGAAGGACGATCATCTTTATGGCATGCAAAATACTTCCCGCCAATTGCTTTGAGCGTTGGTCAATGGAGTATTGCGTTGATTGGACTGGAGACGTACAACAGCATCCTGAATATCACCGAGACTAACAATAAACTGCACCTGGATATTAATGGTGAAAAAATATTGTCGAAATAGAACACGGTGCATACGATATAGACGATTTAAACGAAGTCTTAAAACAGTCTGGAAAAGATATTGAACTACGTGCAAACATCAATACACTTCAATCTGAAATAAGGACTGTAAATGCAACAATTGGCTCTAACAAGAAAGGTTCAGTAGGGCGCCTGCTGTGTTTCACAAAAGGACAGATTTTGAAGAACGATCCAAGTAAATTTTACAAGTGGGATCGGACAGTGAACATACTCCCAGTCAGCACAATGCGTGTCGAGTGTAACTTTGCAACGAACTCCTATCTCAACGATAGTCTGATTCACACTATTTACGGATTCTTCCCCTCAGTTGCAATGGGGTATAAGATTGTTGAGACTCCTGCCAATGCAATATACCATCCAGTGACAGCTCAGACATTGGACTATTTGGAGCTGCGTATTGTTGACCGGAATAATCAACTTGTTGACTTTCGTGGTGAGGAAATCATTGTACGATTACATCTAAGACAGGATGGGCGTACGGTATAAAACAAGTGCACGCAATCCACAGCATGCACTTCACTACCGAACAGCAAAGTTATAATACCTGTGAATTACGAGTTTCTTAAATCAGTTGGTCTGAAACCGTGCAATGACGTCATCACTCAATGTAACCAGTCCAGTAGAGAATGATGAGAGAATTACACATCAGGAATACTTCTCTCATAAACCTTACATTTCAACCACGTTTAACAAGAACAATGAAATCAGGATTGTCACCAGCAAATTTGCATACTTTAGAAAATGCAGGATGGTTCATAGATGATCCAGAGGATTGAGCAGTTGAAGAGTACAAGCGATTTACTGCATGCATACCTCTAAAAATGCTTATGGGATACTTTGAGGGCATGGGACAGATTATTATGAATGCTAAACAAGAACTTATTCTGGTGCGGTGTGCGACGGACAATAACTCATACATTCAAGTAGCTCAAGAGGAGAATATGATCACAATCAGCAAGACAACATGGGAAATGCCTCACATCAATGTATCCGATGAGGAGCATTTGAAGCTGTGTTTTGTCCTCCGAATAAAACTCGTGCACTGGTTGGGAGTGCCAAAGATGACCTCGGTTTGAGGAAGGCCGGCATGTACCAGATTCCGTGTCAATGTGGCAAGTCGTATATTGGTCAGACGATGCGTACCGTCGAGGATCGATGCCGTGAACACCGGAGGCACACTCGACTGATGTATCCGAGCAAGTCGGCGGTCGCTGAACATTGTTTGTCGGAAAATCACGCTATGGAGTATGACCGCACGAGGATTCTGGTACAGACGTCGAAATACTGGGACAGCGTTGTTAAAGAGGCCATCGAAATTCGCACCAATGACGACCTCATAAACCGTGACTGTGGCTATAATCTTAGCAAGGCTTCGGAACCAGCGATTGGGTTAATCAAGAGTAAATCGAGCAAACGCATAGTTGTGACGACCACGGAGGACAGAGCCATCACACCGACGTCATCTCAGACGCCGTCGCAATCTGTTCCACCGCGCTACCGTGGTGCGGGGCGCGGACGGCGGAGGGAGCGCGCCGCGGGCGGAGGGTATTTAAATCGGCCGCCGCCGCGACCGAACCCAGTTCCCCCTGAGCAGCCATAGCGTACGGATCTCCGTGCCGGCGCGTTCACAGGAGCTCAGTCCGTCAGTTCACCTGATGATGGCGACATGTTTGATCGCTGAAATATTGTGCCCGTTGGACACTATAGACCGGCAGTACACCCGTGGATATTTTGATTATCAAATACGCCGGGAGAAACTCAAGAATCACATGTACAAAGTGTTCTCTTTTAATAGTATGCAACATATTCCTTAGTTAAATGAAACAAGTCTCATTTGGGGGTAATATTTGCGATGCAATAGTGGTGTCATTCAATTTTTAGTCCCTTTCTAGTAATGACCATAATTTTTTCCTTTTCCTCCAACATCTGTGTTTTTGTTTAACAGGTAAATAAACAAATATGTGAGTTGTTTGAAGAATGTCATTTACTGCCCATTATATCTCAATTGGATATTTTCCTGTAGTTGAACTTTAGCCAAATATCTCAAAATGTGTGATTTGTCATTGGTTCACTCTAGTATATGACCCTTACAGGCCTGTATCATAGCCTAGTGGTTTCTCCAGTATCCGAAAAGTTCTTTTATAGTAAGGTAATGTAGTTTATAAACAAAACTGATTGCCTTCACATCATCAGCATGGCTTAAGTCAATCTAGATCCACAACCACAGCTGTCTGAGAAGCTTAGAGCTATCTTATAAGTTATAGCTGAAAAGGAAAAGAATACTGTAATATTTTTAGACCTGTCAAGAAGCAACTGTTGTTATAAATCTTGCTAATTGGCTGAATAATGTGGACAAAAATGGAATGAGTGGTATTCAGTACTGATGGATTGGATTATATCACAATCACTGGCTAAAAATTGTTGTGCATAAGTAAAAGCAACCAAACATTCATTTAAAAAAACTTTAAAAAATATGGTGTTCCATAAAGATACAATTTGCTTTCTTTTACATACACAGGGTGAGCCTGTTAAGACTAGCTACCTACCTGGAATGAGTCAATATATTGACATGTTGTTTTTGCTGAGCTATAGTGAACAAATTGGCAAATTATCTAATCCATGAAAGTAATTTTTAGTGTTTGTAGATGTCAAATTTTTTATTTTATTTTATGCAACTATAAACTTTTATCTGTTCCACTGGCACAAGCACTCTAAGAAGACTCCTGTGGTATAGCTTGTGTAACTTGATTCATTTGTAATGGGATAACAGTGTCAAAAACCATTTTCCCACCATCAGAAGAGCTTATACAAATACCTGCCCTGCTGTACCAAATATAAACACATATTTAACTCAGGTATGGCTTAGGTTTTTGTCATTGACTTCACCTCAATATCTTTGGCAAGAATTATTTGTGCAACATTATTATAGCTCATGTGCAGGGAAAATTAAGTAAGCTGAGGTCAGGTAAGGTAATGCTAAATTGGTCTCCAGAATGTATAGATTTTTTATAAGTGATTCTGGGAAGTCCAGGAAAATGCAGACCAGTTCCTGTAACAAAAATATTTTCTATACTCTTATTAAAAATGTAGCAACACCAGAACCTACATGCCCCAAAGTGATAAGTGGCTCATCCCTTTGCATTTTCAGTCAGAATGTACTCTCAGTAAGAAATAAGTTCTTTGAAATCCAGCTGCACTGTTTAAATGAACTCTAAAACGTTGAATTAATACACCTTACTGAACACTGACTCAAGGCTGATGAAGTAATACTAACTGATATTACAAATTATGCTACTAGTTCATACTATTGCAGAACTTCCAAAAAAAAGTGGTAGTTGCATGATACTAGAGAAGATAACCAATTCTGTGAACATTAAAATAAACTAAGTGTTCAAAAATGTTTCAAGAATTGTGTTCTTGAGGTTTCATATAAAACATATTATTTTCTGCTTGTACTGGGCACCAGATGATATTTTGACAGTACTCCAAGATAAGTTGGATCAAGTCATGTCCCTCTAAACGACCAAAGCCAAATGAATTATGAGGGTGAGTCAAATAAAAACCTAAAATATTTTTAAAAATATTATTTATTGTGCAGAAGTGATACAAAGCTGTCTCACTTTTCAACATAATCTGCCCCATGCTCAATGCAAGTCCTCCAGCGCTTACAAAGTGCACAACTTCCTTTTAAAAAAATTCTTTTGGCAGTCCACGCAACCACTCATGCGCTGTGTGGCGTACCTCTTCATCAGAACAGAAGTTCTGTCTTCCCATTGAGTCTTTGAGTGGTCCAAACATGTGGAAATCATTTGGGGCAAGGTCTGGTGAGTATGGTGGATGAGGAAGACACTCAAAATGCAGGTCTGTGATAGTTGCAACTGTTGTACGAGTGGTGTGGGGCTTTGCATTGTCATGTTGCAAAAGGACACCTGCTGACAGCAATCCACATCACTTTGATTTGATTGCAGGCCGCAGATGATGTTTTAGAAGATCTGTGACAGTGATCCCTCTGGCATGTAATGCTCCAAAATGACGCTTTTTTCGTGCCAAAAGGGAGTCAGCATAACCTTCCCTGCTGCTGGTTTTGTTTGAAACTGCTTTGGTTTTGGTGATGAGGAATAGCGCCATTCCTTGCTCGCTCTCTTCATTTCTGGTTGGTGGAAGTGAACCCAGGTTTTGTCCCCATTAATGATTCTTGCAAGGAAGCCATCATCTTCTCATTCAAAGCGCCAAGGAAGTTCTTCACGAGCATCAACACGTTGTTCTCTCATTTCAGGAGTCAGCTGCCGTGGCACCCATCTTGCAGACACTTTGTGAAACTGGAGCACATCATGCACAATGTGGTGTGCTGACCCATGACTAATCTGTAAACATGCTGCAATGTCATTCAGTGTCACTCAGTGGTTTTCCTTCACTATGGCTTGAACTGCTGCAATGTTCTGTGGAGTCACAAATCATTGTGCCTGACCTGGACGAGGAGCATCTTCCACTGAAGTCACACCATTTGCGAACTTCCTATTCCATTCCTAGACTTGCTGCTGTGACAAGCATGCACCCTCGTACTGAATCTTCATTCGTCGATGAATTTCAATAGGTTTCACACCTTCACTACACAAAAACCGAATAACAGAACACTGTTCTTCCCTGGTGCAAGTCGCAAGTGGGGCAGCCATCTTTATACTGATACTGTGATAGTATGTGTACATCTGCACTATGCGGCCACCTACAGGCCTTCTGCACACTGTTTGTAGCATGCTTACCAACTTACAGGAGAACAGCGTGAAATTTCGATTTGTTATTACAAATTTTATGTTTTAATTTGACTCACTCTTGTACATTTTGTGGTGATTTCAATTTTAAACTTTTCCATTGAGTCACATTAATAAATTTACTTACATAATCTACTAATTACATTATCTATGTCAGACATAGTCAACATGCCTACAACAGTAACACCCACATCTTGCAGTTCAGTTGATGTCACATTTTTGAGCGTTATTTCTATACCAGAACTCAGTTTACAAAACTTTCTCAATGGGCTATCTAACCATGAGGGCCTCTAGCTTAAACTTACAACAACTGGTGTAAACAAACCCCTATTACCAAAGATCACATACAGAACAAGTGTCGAAGATACCAACAGTTTAATGTTAATTAAGTACTGTACCTGTTAAAGCATGAGACCTGGGAAAATGTATATTGTGAGAATGACACTGGCAGGAAAATAAAAATATTTGTTGAAAATCTGTGTCATTATTTGAACATTTCCCTTTCTGTCAAAAGACATACAGATAAGCCATTGAGGAGCAATGGATACAAAGGATGAATTGCACAGGGAAAAGCACCTCCTGTGCAATCATGAAACAACTTTACTTAGAAATTAAAACAAACAGTGATTTAAATTTCTAACAATCCCATAACAAACACAAACTAGATCTCAAACCACCAGTTTATTGTTAACTCAATTACTGTTAGTAGAGCACTTTGGCAAATTTTCAGTGGTACTGTAAGAAAGAAAGACAAACAGAACTCACCTGAATACCTACAGCTAAATGAACCAAAAATTTCAGACGAAAGAAAGGTGAGTGAACTGTTTAATGTGCATTTCTTAAAGATGGCTGGTAACCTAGTATCACAAATCACCAAACCAGAAGAATCATACAAAGCTATAGTCTCAACAGCATACAGGTCAATGTCTCTGCCTTCAATAACTGAACAATTGTTATTAAAAACAAAAAGACTCACAAGATCATCATACTCATATGGAGTTGACCCTATCTCAGATTAAAGGTAATTCCAGTCTTCAAGATGGGGCACAGTCATGCTGCAAAGAGTTATCACCCTATGTACATACTCCATGCTATATCTCTATATCTAAGAAAACTGAGAAAGTCATGTATAATTGAATAATTCTTTATATAATGGAAGCACTGCACAAAAAAACAGTTAGCCTATATAAGGCTATTTATCTCGTTAATCACTTCCTGTTTCTTTGGAAGTTAGATTCATATGGAATCAGAGATACAGCAAAACAATGGTTTAATTTTATTTCAACAACCAAAAGTAAAAGGTAGAAATCAGAAAACTGAATAAAAAAAGGAAGTCATCTCAATAAACTCCTAATAAGCTATGGAGCCCCCAGATGACTCTGTTCTGATTGCTCACCTCTTCCTACTCTTTATCAATGACTATGCATTTGTGTAGGTTCCTTACCCAGTCTCATTGGTGTTTCAGGTTTTAATTTCATTACTACAGAGTTCAAGTACAAATCATGAAGGCCTATGTCCCAAGTAGGATCATCACTTCAGTAAAGGTTGTTTGTTCCCATGGAACATGATCTGCTGACAGCAAACTTGCTGTTCACCCACTCTTTGGTAGCAAATATGAACTGCAGGACAGAAATCGTGTGATGACTGCTGTCCATCACTGAAGCATGTCATCTTGAAGCATAAGCTATCTCTGGCACTGGTTTCCAGCAGGCAATGTCATGAAATCTCTCCCACTCTCATTATTTGTTAAACTTTGTTCTGAAACTAAAAGTTACATCTTTTCATGAACAGCCTGGCAGGCTGGTAGGCTCACAGGTTCACCTGGACACACCAGTATCAATTCTGTCAAAAGAATATGGTGAGTTGAATTTTAATTAACTCTATCAATCAGATAATTCCCCTCAGATGCCCACATCCTTTATTATCCTCCCACAGAGCCACTCTGCACCTATACTAATGGGAGTCAGAAGTGAGATTCCCCCACCTTTCCATCTATAAGGGAGGTCATAACCTTATGGCAATACTTGTCATGAGTAAAATGTCAGAAGCTATCTGGGCTGGTGAGAGTTATTTGCTAAACAGGCAGCTGCCACACACCTTCATCAAGCCACTACCAGTCACCATGCTGCTGTGCTGTCAGTGCATCCCACACCATCACACACAGCTAGCCATGTCCATTGCAATCTCATCTAGTCACAGCCATGGAGGTTCTCACCTTACCACACGAGTCACTAACATATTGCCATCAGCTGAATGTCAAGACAAGTACTGAAAATTTCACTGAAGCACCAATTTACAATTACAGACCCACCGAGTCAGGGATGCCAGAGATGCAACAGCTGTTAGAGAAGAGAACGATGTTTTTATGTTGATGAATTTTCATGTGCCAAGCCCAAGAGAGAATTCAAGTCATACTTGTAAGTTTATGTTTAATTTTTGCTGTGCATGCCCTGTCACTAACTTTAGTGGATGAAATGCCTACTACCATTTCGTAAATCAAAGGTACTACAGAGATGGGCAGTAGTGATCTGCTTAAACCTTGCAGGATCAGACAGCAGCTCTTGCCCATAGGAATATGAAACTACAGAAACAACGAAAAGAGAAATGAGATCTGCCATCTGATCAAAAAGTAGATTTAAGTGTTCAGGCAAATCTTGATTAGTCTGTTATGCATGCTAAAATCTCTTCAGTTGTATCACAGTCTAGTGTGATAGGCACTCTGCTCACTGTCAATTTCATACCTCCATTCTCAGAAGAGACATCTGGAAATGTTGCCGCATTCTTGCAAAACGTACGCAATGTTGGTTGAGTGTGTTCTTGGCCTGATGGGTTTCAGTTGAATGATGTGAAGCTAAAGTTGGCTGGAGATGCAAGATACTCTGTAGAATCCATCGAATCATACCATAATGCCAGCTGTTTTTATGTATTAGCCAAGGTGTTATCTGACTGATATTTGGACAAAAAGGTGTGAATTCCTGCTGTGACAAGTGATCCACCCTCCAACAGTAGACCAGGGAAGAGTTTGAGGCTTTTGCTGACCACATTTAATCCTTTTCACAAAGTATTCTGTTCTGGGGCCAGACAAGGGGGAAAATGATGCACTCCTTGAAGAGGCAGAAGTGAGAGCTGCAGATGTATCTATCAAACGGATAAATGTGCAGATTGTACGGGAAATAACATTTTTATCACCCCCATCATTATAAGAGACTGTGCACCTTACACTGCTGAGAGAAGAAGCTCAATGATTAATCTCATCTTTATTTTGTGGGAACAATTTTGGAAATTCATTTTGGATACAAATTGGAGGTGGTGTAACCATACAGGACACATGGCCAATTTAAGTTCATCCCTCAGCTGTTCTTATTGTCAAGAGATCAGTCACATAAGTGAAGACTGTGATCATTTGCAAAATAGATGAGACAAAGGGCTTGGAATATCTTGAAGATACAGAGGTAATGGAAATATGGATCAGACAATGGGAGAGGAGTTAGTGTGGCTGGTGCTCTGAGCTCCCATTACAGTCTATTAATCCTGTTAGTTTTCAGGGATTAACCAAGGTGACAAACATGATTTTAAAAGGCAATAGAAAGGACAAACTGGTTAAAATTTGAATAAACTTGGACAATCAGGTGAGCCTATTACTCTTAGCCCCTGGCAAAAACTGTACATCAGTGGACTGGGTACATAAAATATTAGTTTTCTGAGGGAATTCCACATTGGGATGGAGATCAGGGATGAAAAATACAAATGCGCTATGGAAGTAGTTAGGAAATGAGGACATTTACAGGGAGTTGTGGACTTTCAGTTGGAAACAGCCCCACTCAGTGACTCAGTGGACTGATTTGTTGGCAATGACAGTGCAAAAGTGCAAATAACCTAGAAGAAATGGCCTGTTCTTCGAGTTTATACCAAACTACACATCTTAGTGCTGAAAGTGCACGCTCCTAACATCATTCATGATGGAACAAGAAGAATTCTCTGGACAAAAACCAAGATCCAAGAGCCCACAGTAATTATCTTTCTGGTCAATCCACTCACCAGAAATGAAGTTCCAGATCACTTCCAAGTACATACAAAATGAATAATTGGCCAAGTCAAAAGCATTAACAGATAAATTTCTGTTTCCATGTGCTTAGACAATTTATAAACACAAGGAGTAATAATTCCAGGCAGTACAATACTGGCCAGTGTACAAGAATTTGAAGCAGTAGAGATTAAACAGTTTTAGATAGAAGAATTAGGGCCTCAGTAAACTTTGAGGACCCACAATCATTTTAGAAGAGATGGAAAGTTATCCACAGAGAATGAGAAAATGTTGTTGAACCAAGAAGTAAATACAGTCACACCACTCATAAAAACTCAAGTGAGAGAAAAATAAATGCATTTATCAGAGTTGGAAAAAACGCCATATATCTCCTGTAAGAATAATTCTCATAGCTTTTCAAGGAAATACGATATTATGAGCCCCAGACTTAACACAGCATGAAATTTTCCATGAGAACACACAGCTGACAGTGCAAAAGCCTATCAAGTTCCCTATTATTTGTGAACTCTCAACAGAAGTTAGATATGAAAATAATTCAGTCTTTCTCTAGCCTGCAGGAAACACCCATTGTCTTAGTGCCTAAAAAGAGTTTCAATGGGGAAAAACTTATTGCATTTATGTTGATATGTGAACAGTAAATTGAAGTACCAAACTTGACACTTGTCCACTCCCCAGCAACAACTTAACTCTTGACCATTTGGGAAATTGTAAGTATTTTACCACATTGGATATGAGGCTATGCAGCCATCAGATAAGCCAGGAACAAGATGGTGTTGAGAAATCAGTTGGTTATGCAGCCTACAGTTTAACAAATTAGAAATTAAATACAATACTGCCAAGAAGGAGATGCTTGCTCTCATAATTGGTACAAATTACTTCAGGTTCTATCTATACAGTAGATGTTTAACAGTGGTTACTGACCCTGCTGCACTCTACAGCACCTGAATTTAAAAGACCTGAAATGTCAGGTGACAGACTGGGTCCTAAAACTTAGTGGGTATAATTACAAATTCTGACATAAGCCTTTCAAACTGTACCAAAATACTAATGCACTAACTACAAAAGATCCATTGCTGTTAGCAGATGAAGTGCTCATAGCCAAATTGGAACAGACACAGATAAAAGATAAGGACTATCAGCAACTTGCTGCCCTACTGAACTAGGTGCCCAAGGATGGTATTTTATTCGATAAAATCCCACAAGAAAACTGCTAATACTAAAAGTACTTCAGTGCTGCATAACTGTGGAGTGTCATGGCAGTATTGAAGGTCACAGTAGTGGGAAACAGGCAACAAACACTTGTGCAGCCATTAACATTGTGACTGCCATGTTGCTGCCAGTAGCCACAGCAAAAGGGCATACTTAATGTCATGCTGCCAGCAACCAAAGCAGTGCATCATGCCTAACAGCATGTGTCTGCCCTGGTAGCGAAATATCAATCACTAAGGGTAAGGCAGCTAATGTGTTAAATATTGATGAAAAAGTTGACAGCATGAAAGTGTGGAAAATGTCCATGTCTATGTTCCTTGTGCACAGCATACACAACAGACTAAGCCTAAAATCCCACTGAAAACATGACCCAAAGCCTCCACATCCTCTGAAATAGTAGCTTTGGGCATGCTAGGATCATTTACACAAATCAGTAAGAAAATAAGCATGCATTATTGATCTGTAATCCCTTCTCATCTTTCCTGGTCTTGATCCCAACTGCTGACATGCCAGCAGAAACTATTAAAAGCATTTGTTACACATATAGAGCTACATTTTGAAAGTCTTAACATGATCTTCTCAGATCAAGGGACAAATTTCATTCAGTCATTATTCACTCAAGTTCATAGGCTTCTGAGAGCCAGGAAATGGAGGACAGTACTTTATCATCCTAAAGAAAATGGTTGCTTGGAGCATTGACATAAAACCATAACCAAGATGCTTTTTTATTACATCAATAAAACCCACAATGACAGGGATAGGTTTAAGCTGTACATTATATCTGCCTACAATAATCAAATCCATGAATTGACTAGACATACCCACTGCTAGTTTTTGTACAGGTAAAAAATGAGCTCCCAATTATAATTAGGAAAATTACCAGAAGGTATTAACTCAGAAGAGAGCCAGGAGAAAAGTGCAACAGAATAAGCCAAGGGTATTCCCTAGGCAAATAAAGAGAAGTTTTACCATGCTAGTAATAGGAGGAAAGCATACAACAGAGTAATTCAAGGGTGTTCCTAAGGCAAATAAAGAGAAGTAATAAAGCTTCAGTTTTACCAAGCTATCAACAAGAAGACTGTATTCTATTGAGAAATCCTGCAATTATAAAAGGATGAATGTGGGGTTGCAATTACCCAGTGGCATTGTGATCGTACATATTATCTGACATACCACCACCTGTGATACATGTTGATACCCTGTGTCTAGGCCTAGTAACTCGCGAAGGATTAAATGATGTAAAATTTCTGCTTGTGATGCCCCATCTGTATCCATTGTGTTCTAAACACCCATATGGACTATGATTGAAGGATTCAAACCTATTTCCTCAAACTCTGTTGGTGTGTTTCTGACGACTCAGTTTGAATTTTGAATATTTCTACAACTTATGTCTTTCCTTGCTCCTACAGGAGGTCCAGGAATAGGGGGGAACAACAAATTCGATGAGTGTGGTTTCTTACACTGGTGCATTCAAGGAGACATGATGTAGCTCATTCATTTTAGCACAGTGGTCAGCTGTAATCTGACTCTGAACAGAGCCCCCCTCCCCCTGCCACACTATTTTCGTATGTTGGCATACCAACAACCCCATTCATACTTTTTCCCTTCTGCCTTGATCAGGAACTGGACTATCATCTTTGCTACCATCACATATCATGATTCTGTGTTTACTTATTACTAGTCTATATAGCCTTGCTGCTGCAAGTGACCCCCTTGTCCTCTCTGATATGTCTGTTTGTGTGTAGTATGTAGAATAAACTGGGCTCACCAGTCGACAAGAGAAAGTACTCTTTAATACGAGTAGCAAAGCATAGAAAACACTAAATTTTCTGCACGTACCATAATTAAGCTACAATGACACATCTCAGCACTTTGGGGCAGTTACAAGAAGAAATGACACTTGGCAAGTAATTTTCCTGTTCTTTAATAAGATACAAGAAAAGATGACACTCAGTAAGTAACTCTGTGGAATACACAGTATCCTGACTAGTATCCTGCTCAATGATGGAACGACTATCGGATGGAGGATTCTGTGAGGTCTACTCGTGCTCCAAAGAATCAGCCACATGGGTGCAGCCAGTATAAATCCCAAAGTTAGAATGTAGATCAGAGGGGGAGTGTGTGCTACAGCTGATGAGCCACATGGGCACAGTCAGCATACAGCTGGAAGTGTATGCTGACTGCTTGCTTGTGGTTTCACGGATGGTCCACAAATGTGTGGCCAGAATAAGGCCAAGAGCATAAGCAAGTACTGCTCTGCCAGTCGTTGTGCATCCTAAGTAGGCAGGTGGATGGATATGTGCAAGGAGTATGTGACTTGGCGGCAGGGCCACAATCATTGAGGTTCACTTTGCCAGTTCTGACGCTAGTGCCTCTGGTGATGGCTGCAGGCTGGTCACAGCAAAGAAGTGGACTATCGCAACCTGTCGGTTACAAAGGCGTGTCTGTAACCCTAAGTGGTCGATGGGTGGCTGTGGACATGGCACTCTTGACACTCTGTCTGTTATATCAGCATCAAGACACCCTCCTATCACCAATCTCTACACCATCTGCACTGTGATCACTTTGTACAGGGTGTTACAAAAAGGTAGGGCCAAACTTTCAGGAAACATTCCTCACACACAAATAAAGAAAAGATGTTATGTTGGCATGTGTCGGGAAACGCTTAATTTCCATGTTAGAGCTCATTTTAGTTTCGTCAGTATGTACTGTACTTTCTCAATTCACCGCCAGTTGGCCCAATTGAAGGAAGGTAATGTTGACTTCGGTGCTTGTGTTGACATGCGACTCATTGCTCTACAGTTCTAGCATCAAGCACATCAGTATGTAGCATCAACAGGTTAGTGTTCATCATGAACGTGGTTTTGCAGTCAGTGCAATGTTTACAAATGCGGAGTTGGCAGATGCCCATTTGATGTATGGATTAGCACGGGGCAATAGCCGTGGCGCGGTACGTTTACATCGAGACAGATTTCCAGAACGAAGGTGTCCCGACAGGAAGACGTTCGAAGCAATTGATCGGCGTCTTAGGGAGCACGGAACATTCCAGCCTATGACTCGCGACTGGGGATGACCTAGAACGACGAGGACACCTGCAATGGACGAGGCAATTCTTCGTGCAGTTGACGATAACACTAATGTCAGCGTCAGAGAAGTTGCTGCTGTACAAGGTAACGTTGACCACGTCACTGTATGGAGAGTCCTACGGGAGAACCAGTTGTTTCCGTACCATGTACAGCGTGTGCAGGCACTATCAGCAGCTAATTGGCCTCCACGGGTACACTTCTGCGAATGGTTCATCCAACAATGTGTCAATCCTCATTTCAATGCAAATGTTCTCTTTACGGATGAGGCTTCATTCCAACGTGATCAAATTGTAAATTTTCACAATCAACATGTGTGGGCTGACGAGAATCCGCACGCAATTGTGCAATCACGTCATCAACACAGATTTTCTGTGAACGTTTGGGCAGGCATTGTTGGTGATGTCTTGATTTGGCCCCATATTCTTCCACCTACGCTCAATGGAGCACGTTATCTTGATTTCATACAGGATACTCTACCTGTGCTGCTAGAACATGTGCCTTTACAAGTACGACACAACATGTGGTTCATGCACGATGGAGCTCCTGCACATTTCAGTCGAAGTGTTCGTATGCTTCTCAACAACAGATTCGGTGACCGATGGATTGATAGAGGCGGACCAATTCCATGGCCTCCACCCTCTCCTGATCTCAACCCTCTTGACTTTCATTTATGGGGGCATTTGAAAGCTCTTGTCTACGCAACCCCGGTACCAAATATAGAGACTCTTCGTACTCGTATTGTGGACGGCTGTGATACAATACGCCATTCTCCAGGGCTGCATTAGCGCATCAGGGATTCCATGCGATGGAGGGTGGATGCATGTATCCTCGCTAACGGAGGACATTTTGAACATTTCCTGTAACAAAGTGTTTGAAATCATGCTGGTACGTTCTGTTGCTGTGTGCTTCCATTCCATGATTAATGTGATTTGAAGAGAAGTGATAAAATGAGCTCTAACATGGAAAGTAATCGTTTCCGGACACATGTCCACATAACATATTTTCTTTCATTGTGTGTGAGGAATATTTCCTGAAAGTTTGGCTGTACCTTTTTGTAACACCCTGTATAACATGATAGACATCATTTCTCACTGTAATGGGCCTATTCTTTAGAAAAATGCCTATCTTATGCTTGGCTGTGTGTATTGTCATCTGTTGTACTTGTACTATATTGTTGCTGAACGTTCTGCAAGCATACTACTAGCTTTCCTGTGGCCATTGTGCCACTGTTTTGTTTGCGTACTCATGGTGAGCTTGACTGCCTTCGTATCTACTATAAATGACCACAGTGAGGCCAAGGGCTATTGCATGTTGGAGTTTGGTAACGATAAAAACACACTCTCACCTGCAGATGGATTAGAGTTTGATTCCTCGTGCCCCTTCAGATTTTTTCTGAAGTAGTGAGGTCTGGTACAGGTTACATTCAACCCTTGTGAGACCAAATGTGGAATGCCCTTAATAAAGAAGTAATGATACCATCAGGATACAGCTATCGCAAATAATAGTTGGAGGGATTGGTGACATGCTGATCATATGTCTCATGGTCATAGATAATTCATCCCTGTAGACAGCAATTGGCCAGTTGGTGCAGGCCTAAGGTTTCATCCATGGACAGTGTTTAAATTTTATAATTTTCTCTCAGAGATACAGTTTGTTTTGAGAAGTGGTTTAAAAATTGAAAAATCTTTTCTCTGTGAACCATTCCTCTCATACTTTGAAAATAGTCAGCATAAGCTTCTTCTCCATGGTAGTGACATTGGCTAGGAGATGGTGTCTGATTTAGGCACGCTTAACCCTCCGTTGCTTGCACAGACGAGACTCATTATCCACATGACTTTCCCACTTAATTTAGTATGACAGAGCTGAATTGAGTTCGCACCATTTTCAGTATTTTTCTATTAATTCTTCGACTGTTAGCTCTGGCCATTGTTGCCTTTCAGTTACGAAAAATATATTGTTTATGAAACATTACCATAGTCCAGAGAACACTCGTCATCCGCGCAAGCTCTGCTGCCACAATCTGAAACAGAGTAAGTCTATATTACTTTATTGCTTGCCTAGATTCAATCAATCTTTCAGGTGCGTAAATTTAGGTGTATTGAAACTGATTGCAGTTACCTTCCATGTTACCTAGTATTCTCTTCATTTTTAGATTGCCAAAAAAATGTCAAAAGCAAGAAAACCTCGGACAGAGCTTAGTAGAGATACTAATGTATGGCTGGAATGGTTCAATGAGCTGAGTGATGAAGTTGCTCACAGTGATAGCGCTGATTCAGATACTGAAGATTGTGTTAATGAAAGCGGCCATGATACAGGAACAGAACAATAAGTGTCAAATAAAAATGTCGGGTAGACCATTCGCTGGGCGCAAGTCTTTCGATTTGACGCCACTTTGGCGACTTGTGTATCAATGGGGATGAAATGATGATGATTAGGACAACAAAACACCCAGTCCCTGAATGGAGAGTCTCCGACCCAGCCGGAAATCGAACCCGGGCCCTTGGGATTGACATTCTGTCGCGCATACCTTTTTTTTGGGGGGGGGGGGGGGATCTCATTTTGTTCTATAGTGTTCATTGAATTTGTTCGTGTCAGACGTCAGATGCCATCCATTCAGGTTGTTCATTGATCCGTTCACTCAGTTTTTTTTTATTTTTTATTTTTATTACAGAGGGGAGCTAAACCCTCTGGCAGAACACGCTGAGCTACCTTGCTGGTGCCACTCAGCTACCAGGGGCACACACAAGAAGCGTCAGAAAATGATGAATATGAGTCACAGGAAGAAGAAACTCAAGAGGATGCATTTTTTAGGGAAATATAGAATAGCTAAATGAAGGAAAAATAAATACCCTACTAATATTAGAAACAGATCTTGTAATATTATTACGCATTTGCCTGGACCAAAAAATCAAGTTCAACTAAAAAAGACAGAGATACAAATTCTGAATTTCTTCTTGGATGAAAACATAATACGCATTATCACAACATGCACTAATATACAGGGTGAGTCACCTAACGTTACCGCTGGATATATTTCATAAACTATATCAAATATTGACGAACCAATTCCACAGACCGAACGTGAGGAGAGGGCTCTGGCAGAACACGCTGAGCTACCTTGCTGGTGCCACTCAGCTACCAGGGGCACACACAAGAAGCGTCAGAAAATGATGAATATGAGTCACAGGAAGAAGAAACTCAAGAGGATGCATTTTTTAGGGAAATATAGAATAGCTAAATGAAGGAAAAATAAATACCCTACTAATATTAGAAACAGATCTTGTAATATTATTACGCATTTGCCTGGACCAAAAAATCAAGTTCAACTAAAAAAGACAGAGATACAAATTCTGAATTTCTTCTTGGATGAAAACATAATACGCATTATCACAACATGCACTAATATACAGGGTGAGTCACCTAACGTTACCGCTGGATATATTTCATAAACTATATCAAATATTGACGAACCAATTCCACAGACCGAACGTGAGGAGAGGGGCTAGTGTATTTGTTTAATACAAACCATACAAAAATGCACGGAAGTATGTTTTTAACACAAACCTACGTATTTTTAAATGGAACCACGTTAGTTTTGTTAGCACATCTGAACATATAAACAAATACGTAATCAGTTCCGTTTGTTGCACTGTAAAATGTTAATTACATCCGGAGATATTGTAACCTAAAGTTGACGCTTGAAACCTCCGACGTTCAGTTGCGTGTTGTAACAAACACGTTGCCACGGTCGGCGAGCAGCATCTGCAGGGACATGTTTACGATGACGACCGTGTTTATGAGTGTGGTTGTAGTGCACTGTTGTGGTTTGGTCTAGCTGTCGCAGTGTCCGCATGTAGCGCTTGCTGCTATTGTCATTCTGCATTCGTCTCTGCACGCAGACCAACTGTAGTACACCGTGTTACCAGGCGTCTGTGATAGTGTAGTGTTGTAGGAACTGTGACAATGGTGTATTCGAACTCTGAAAAGGCGGAGATGATACTCATCTATGTCGAGTGTCGACGAAATGCAGCTGAAGCCTGCAAGGTGTATGCAGAACGGTACCCGGACAGAGAGCATCCAACGTGCCGCACATTGTAAAACATCTACCGCCAACTGTATGCAACAGGTATGGTCGTAGCACGCAAACGGGTCCGTAACAGGCCCGTCACAGGAGAAGTGGGTGAAGTTGGTGTGTTAGCTGCTGTTGCCATGAACCCACACATGAGTACACGGGAAATTGCGAGAGCCGGTGGACTGAGTCAAAGTAGTGTCATGCGCATACTGCATCGTCACCGCTTTCACCCGTTTCATGTGTCGCTACATCAGCAATTACATGGTGATGACTTTAACCATCGAGTGCAATTCTGTCAATGGGCATTAACAGAGAATGCGTTGCAGTTCTACCTGTTTACCGATGAAGCGGGTTTCGCAAACCACGGGCCAGTGAATCTATGGAACATGCATTACTGGTCCGTGGACAATCCTCGCTGGCTCAGACAGGTAGAGCTACAGCGACCGTGGACTGTAAATGTATGGTGAGGAATCATTGGCGACCACCTCATTGGACCTCACTTCATTGCAGGGGCCCAAACAGCTGCCACATAAATCGCGTTTCTACAGAATGATCTGCCAACGTTGCTCGAAAATGTACCACTGGAAACGCGTCGACGTATGTGGTATCAGCATGATGGTTCACCTGCACATTCTGCAATTAACACTAGGCTGACCCTTGACAGGATGTTAGGCGGGCGTTTCATAGGACGTGGAGGACGCATAAATTGGCCAGCCCGTTCTCCTGATCTTACACCTCTGGACATCTTTCTGTGGGGTACGTTAAAGGAGAATGTGCACCGTGATGTGCCTACAACCCCAGAGGATATGAAACAACGTATTGTGGCAGCCTGCGGCGACATTACACCAAATGTACTGCGGCGTGTACGACATTCATTACGCCAGAGATTGCAATTGTGTGCAGCAAATGATGGCCACCACATTGAACATCTATTGGCCTGACATGTCGGGACACACACTATTCCTCTCCATAATTGAAAACGGAAACCCCGTGTGTACGTGTACCTCACCCCTCATGGTAATGTACATGTGAAAAAGACCAATAAAAAGGTGTTAGCATGTTGACATAATGTGCTGTTCCACTCTCTTCTGTACCTAAGGTCCATCAGCGTTCCGTTTGGATCCCTACGTAATTCGGTGCTCTCCGATACACACGATCGAAAAGCGGAGGAGTGGTACTCAAGCTTAAATTTTAGGTTACAATATCTCCGGATGTAATTAACATTTTACAATGCAACAAACGGCACTAATTACGTATTTGTTTATATGTTCAGATTTGCTAACAAAACTAACGGGGTTCCATTTAAAAAAACATAGGTTTGTGTTAAAAAACATAGTTCCGTGCATTTTTGCATGGTTTGTATTAACCAATTACACTAGCCCCTCTCCTCACGTTCGGTCTGTGGAATCGATTCGTCAGTATTTGATGTGGTTTACGAAATATGTCCAGCGGTAATGTTAGGTGACTCACCCTGTATACGTCAATGAAGTGCATTGTGACTTCTGTAGGGAAAGGGATGCTAAGGAAACAGATACAATAGAGATCATTGGTTTGTTATATCTGTGTGGGTCTTTGAGACGTTCTAGAAAGAGTATATTAAAGATGTGGGGTAACTCAAAGGAAAACGGACTGGAATCATGTTATTTATGCATGAGTGAAAACCGATTAAGGTATCTGTTGATATGCCTGAGGTTTGAAAATATCCATGACAGAGATGTTTGCAGAGAGATTGACAAGTTCGCTTCTATCAGAGAGGTGCTTGAACGATTTACAAACAATTTTATTGCCAAAAATATTTTTCACCTGGTGAATACCTTACTGCTGATGAACAGCTTTTCGCATTTAGAGGAAACTGCCCATTCAGCAATATATTCCTAGCAAACCTGCAAAGTATGAGTTACTGTTATTTGCTTTGGTTGATGTAAAAACAGCTTACACTTTGACTTTAGAACTGCATGTCGGCAAGAAACCAGAGGGACCATATAATGCCAGTTATTCAGCTGAAGATATTGTTCTTCAAATGGTCGAACCAGTACAGGGTACAAGCGGAAATATTACTGGTGACAACTAGTTTACCAGTTTGATACGTCGGAACAGTACCAAAAAAATGAGAGAGAAGTGCCAAAAGAACTTCTACCATAAAGAGCAAGGGTGCAAAAATCATCTAACTTTGGATTTCAACAGGACTGTACATTGGTCTCATACTGTCCAAAGAAAAATAGAACAGTGTTGGTGTTGTCAAGGATGAAATGTAACCTTATTAAATTATTGCACAAAACTGTTTCAAACGTTAGAATATATTGTACTGTGTACGAATATTAAATGTGTTACATTTAGATTTAGTTTTAAAATTCATAAAAACAGTCATAAAGGCCGTTCAAAGCATACAAACAGACCGCTTGCTTTATGAATGACACCTGTCATCTGAATGAGTGACCATGTCATGAATTTTCGCAACGAGTAATGGAGGGCATATAACTCTAAATGGGGGGAGGGGGGGGGGGAATGCACCATGAAGAAATTATTCAAATGAAATGGGAATCTGTAGATGTGACATTTACAGACAAGAAAATGATTACAATTTCAGAAAAAATGGATGATTTATTTAAGAGGAAGAGCTTCACAAAATGAGCAAGTCAATAATGTGTTGGTCCACCTCTGGGACTTATCCAAATTGTTCTTCAGCTTGACATTGAGTAATAATGTTTTTGGATGTACTGCTGAGGGATTTTGTGTCAAACTCTGCAGAAATGGTGTGTTAGATCATCAAAATCCTGAGCTGGTTGGAAGGCCTTGCCCATAATGCTCCAAACCTGTCAACAATCACAGTACATTGTCCACAAATGTAGTCCAGTATTCTATTTTAGAACTTAGAGGCTCTTAATGCTTGTGGACAATTTCAAACCTTCAGTTAGCGTTGATTACTATGATATCTCATGTAATTTGCAGAAAGATGTTATTGATTGTATGATTTATCCCTTAACTTTTTGTGTTAAAAAATGCTTAGTTGGAAGTAAGTTCCCCGACATACTAAAAATTTCTAGAGTTGTGCCCATATATAAAAAAGGGGAAAAGAACTGTCCCACTAGTTACAGACCTATATCCATAACCCCAGTTTTTTTAAAAAAATTTAGGAACAGTTATGTGTAAGCAAGTTAGTGTATACTTGGATAAACTAAATATAATTAGTCATAAACAGTTTGGATTTAGGAAAGGGAAATCCACAACAGATGCAATGGACTCCCTCATAAAATTAGTAATAGATGTGTTCGAGGCTAGGGACTATGCCCAGGCTACATTTTGTGACCTAAGCAGAGCCTTTAACTGTGAAGAGCATGGCACTGTGCTGAATAAGCTAGTTTACTATGGTTTTGATGACAACAGTATAAATATGTCCAGGTCTTTTCTAGAGAACAGTCAACAAGTTGCGTGCATTGGTAGGGAGAAATCAAATTTGGTTAATGTTAGGTACGGCGTGCCTCAAGGGTCAGTTCTTGGGCCTTTACTGTTTATACTAATGGTTAATGACCTGCCCTTGTTCATAAATTCTCACACAATATTGTATGCTGATGACTCAACTTTTATACATAAAAACTCTGATCTAGGTACACTGAAAACACTGACTGAAAATACCCTTTCTCAGTCCTCATTATGGTTCAAAGCTAATGGCTTCTTACTAAATGAAAAGAAAACCCAGATGCTTTACTTTAGCCTCAAAGAGATTCCTAATTACACCAACTAGAAACTGTCAAATTTTTAGGTGTCACTATTGACAATAAATCGACATGGGAACCACATGTTAAAAATATATTGGCTACACTTTCAAGAGTTATTTATCTAATTAGAAATTTAAAAAGACATGTTCCAAATGACTATGTGAGATCAGTATATTTTGCCTTTTTCCAAAGCATCATCTCTTATGGAATCTTACTGTGGGGTACTAGCTGTCATGTAAATGACATTTTACTTTTACAGAAGAAAGTAATAAGAATAATAACGGATTCTGATAAAACAGAATATTGTAAACCTCTGTTTATTAAATTGCAGTGTCTTACAGTAGTAAACTTATTCATCTACAATTTTTTATTGTACATTAGGAACAATGTCTCTAATTTTGTGTTGAGAAGTGATATTCAGAGCCATAATACTAGAAACAGAACATCTGTAGATGTGCCATATCATAAATAATCAAAATCGCAGAACTCCTACCTAGTTCTTGGACTAAGGGTGTTTAATAGACTAAGTGCTGACTTTAAAGAACTGCCTGTAAGTATTTTTAAAGCTAAATTATACAAGCTACTTGTGAACAATCCGTTTTACACCATTGATGAATTTTTTGAAGATGAAAATACTGTATTCTAATGTGTACATGTTTTATGTAAACCTATTTACATCAGTATAGTAAATTATGTAGCAATATATGCTTTTGACTTTGTCTATTGCTGTAATCAGCCAAATGACAATAAAATTTTATTATTATTATTACCAGACAATTAAATAGATTTTGTCAATATTTCAGTTCACATCATGGTAAAATGAAGTTTAAAATGTAGTTGGAGGGATATTTTATCAACATTTTAGACATCACAATTGACATGAGACCATTTATTTAAGATATACATGAAGGTATCTTCAACAGACATAGTAATACCAGCTAGTTCCCAGCATATGATAATACATAAACATGCAACCATCCACTCCATGGTGCACCACCTGCTGTATATACCCCACAATAAACCAGATTTCGAAAATGAGTTGACAATAATTGAAGAAATAGCGTACATCAGTGGTTATAATCCTGCCCTAACTGACAACATACTCAACAGAAAAAAGAGACAGAGGATAACAGTACTCCTTTATCCCCCTCAGACAACAGAAAACCATTCTGACAACAGATGGTCCTCCATGCCATATGTAGGTACTTACCAGGAAACTAAAATCCAAGAACTATACTTCCAGCTTTTTACACTAGGAATGCTGTTGCCCATATTCTATTCAACAGTAAAGATAGGATTCCACCTTTAGAACAAAGTGGAATTTATAGGATTTCCTACACTGTGTGTGGCAAATTGTATTTACGTAAATCACGGAGGACTATAACTACTCAATTGA
This sequence comes from Schistocerca gregaria, assembly GCF_023897955.1. NCBI lineage: Eukaryota > Metazoa > Arthropoda > Insecta > Orthoptera > Acrididae > Schistocerca > Schistocerca gregaria. The sequence goes on along the minus strand of NC_064931.1, from coordinate 221,545,317 downwards.
CTGAGCATAAAATGAGTTGGAGACTGGAAAAGAAAGAGTCCATCATTGCTGAACATCGCTGTGGATGAATGTTATTCATATTATATTAACTGTGATGTTCTCCATAGAGTAAGTAAAATCAAAAAACTAACATTACCCAAAATTCTGGGCATTAATAAACACCAATCAAAGAGTCCTGGCCTTGTCGATAATGAGGAAACACAGTTCCATTATTCATCCTTACTAAAGCAGCAGTAGCCAGTTATTATTTCACACACCATCTGATAATATGCTTGTTATAACTGTTCCACAGACATATTCCTTGGACTCCTTTCTCCCCTCTGCCAACCACCCCCCCCTCTCCCACCCCCCAACCTTTCCATCATGTTCATGATATTCACTAGTTCGTCCATGTAACATAGTAATCTGTGCCATTGCTCATTTATACAACGTATTTGGCTTATACAACCGTATACTGTAATATAAGATTTATTTGTTCACAGTCTCTCTGGGTATTACATTATGCTTGTGTTTTGTGTCAATATAGTAATAAAAAGTCACACATCTTTTGGCTACAATCTTTTTTCAGCTATGAACTCTCGCTGAAGTAGTGTGGCCTATCTATTTAGGATTAAGTTATCTGCTGATAACCTAGGAAGCAGAAAGCCAGTTCATAATGAACTATTAAATATTGTGTATTGTAGATTTATTGATCATCCATTTCATCATATACCATGATATATGACTTGTCATACATAAATATTATTGTGGAACATTTATACAGTGTATCAATTTTTTAATACGTCTATGTTCCTTCAAGAACCAATGGAATATTCTATGAACATACATCATGCATTTGCTAAGAAGAGGCAAATCATTATTCAGCCAAAGGATTGAAATATATCGGAACAGTGTTTACTCTAGAAATGAGAGCTGTGACAAAATTTACTGCCATAAGGAAAGGAGACATGAACAGCATAGTGTACAGTCAAGGCTATCATAGCACAGAAAACCTTCCCCTATCCACTAATCAAGCAGCATCAGCACTAGAACATGCAGTAATATTAGCTGCAGAAAAAATGTTAAGAGAACAACATCTACTGCAGCAGCAGTGGAAAATTTCAGATGTAATGTGTGCAAAGCTAAAGTGAACTATTACAGCATGCACATCTCCAATCACAACAGCAGCAGTAAAAGACACAGGAGCAACACATCAGAAGAAGAAATGGTGGCTACATTAGGTGAAACAGCAATTGCAATAACTGGAAAGCAGGAGAAACTATCAAATGAGCATTAACAAAAGGCTTGGAAACACCAGAAACTGAAATGTGCATTGTAGCAGGCAGGTGAAAAACAATTGTCCCCTCTCATCCGCAGATTTTTTTAATCTCAGGCATGAACGAGGGGAAGCCACTGTGATAAATAGAAACAAATGTTTAAGTCTCTCACCAAAAAAATCAGTCCCTAAAAAACAAAGTCCAGCAACTAGAAGTAGAATTGCAAACACTAGACAGTTTGATTGTGTGTATTATTGTTGCAAAGTAAGTGAAATTGTAGATGCAGACTATAGTATCACTTCATAACCTGAATTATCGCTTTCAACTGTGAAAGCACAGCATTGTAAATAATGTCATTGGTTTTTTATAGTAGACTTGGTCTGCTGCTTGTGGCCTTGTGGTAGCGTTCTCACTTCCCGAGCATGGGGTCCCAGGTTCAATTCCTGCCTCAAGATGACTGAGTGTTGTTGTGAATTCTTCAGCATCATCATTCATCCCTCTTATGGTCAGAAGGAGGCAATAGCAAACAATCTCCATTAGGACCTTGTCTAGTAAATCGGTGTGGGTCTCCAGCATGTTCCCCTATGCTCTGTCAAGAAGCATGGGACTTCATTTTCACAGTAGACTTGACTACGGAAAGACATATTTTCAAAGGAGAGAACAGTCACTACAATTCATTTTGCAGCATAAAGTTTCGAGGTTGCCTGTCTGTTTGTTCTTTTTGCTCTTATCAGGAATACATAATAATTTTTCTAGTGACCAGGGGAGGCCTTAATCCCATATGAGCTGACCTGCTTCTATAGCAGAAGTTACGTGACTCGCCGATCTTTCAAAGTGGCGCCGCGCAGTTACACGCGTCCTCTACATGCGGCGCTGTCTGCCAGCCATGTAGCAGCAGCGCCACCTAAGTGGCCAGCAAGCCAGCGGCCGCTAGACTAGGACTCAGTTATGATTTGACTGTTAAAGTGACACACGTCTTACTCTGTTTACCTGAACCGTGACTTTCATGCATTGCGTCGTCCTTGAAATATATTTGTTCAACTTGAAGTTATAACAATTGGTGATGAGGTAGTGAATTTTTCTTTTTCATCGTTGAGCCACTTATTTCCATGGCTACTTTAGAGCAACAATTGCAAACGCTTCTCACAGATGCGATTCGTGATTTCGTCTCTCATTGTTGTCTCTACCTCCTTTTCCTCCTTACGACGACTGGTCTGATTACGAAAAACGTCTTCGGCAGCACTTCTTCGCATTTCATGTCGTGGATGACCAAACATGTAAGTCTGTTCCATTCATGGATTTCATCTCAAATGTATCGGTTGTTGTCGCAATTGGCTCGTTTGAAAGATCCTGCGTCTTTGTGCTTTGCTGAAATGTGCTCACTTCTGTCCGTTTCCAGAATGAGATTTTCACTCTGCAGCGGAATGTGCGCTGATATGAAACTTCCTGGCAGATTAAAACTGTGTGCTCGACCGAGACTCGAACTCGGGACCTTTGCCTTTTGCGGGCAAGTGCTCTATCATCTGAGCTACCGAAGCACGGCTCAGGCCCGGTACTCACAGCTTTACTTCTGCCAGTATCTTGTCTCCTACCTTCCAAACTACACAGAAGCTCTCCTGCGTGTAAACCTCCGCTGCAGAGTGAAAATCCCATTCTAGAAACATCCCCCAGGCTGTGGCTAAGCCATGTCTCCGCTATATCTTTTCTTGTTCATGTATCCTCCTTGTTCATGTATGAAACATATCGTGAATAGAATAGAACAGTATAGAAGTTTATTGTTTTGTAACACACAATTTCAAGCCATTGACTTAATGTACAGAAGTTTCATCAAAACACAAAAACTAGTTTACAATTTTCCTTGTAATATCAGTAATATAATATACGGTACTGAATAATTAATTAATTAACCAAGCAATTAATAATGTTTCTTCAAAAGTAACAAAGTTTTAAAAAATAACAGTCCTAAGTACTTTCTCTCTTCTGCTCAAATTTTCAGGTTGTCATTTATGAATTCTTCTACTGAGTAGTAACATTTCTGCACTAGTTTCTCATATAAAGTTATTTTCAGTGTTTCTAAATTTATCCTGAGCAATCCTCTTCCTTTCACTTTGTTATAAATTTTCATAATCATACAATGCGGAGTTTGAGGATAAAGTTTGAAGTGGCAGGTGGGCAGCATAAAATTATTTTGATTTCTGGTCTTGTAATCATGTTGAAAATTCCCAAAATGAGATTTTCACTCTACAGCGGAGACGAGATACTGGCAGAAGTAAAGTTGTGAGGACTGAGTGTGAGTCGTGCTTCGGTAGCTCAGATAGTAGAGCACTTGCCAAGGGAGGCAAAGGTCCCGAGTTCGAGTCTCGGTCTGTGCACACAGTTTTAATCTGCCAGGAAGTTTCATGTTGAAAATTATTTATATCATTGGCTCATAGATGTATAGTGAGGAAGCACTTAATATACTTAGATATTTTAGGAGTGGCCAACATTATTTTCTTCAGCCTACATTGTGCATATTTCTAATGATGATTTTCTGAAGTTCTGGTATTTGACACAAATGGTTTGAGTTACCCAAAAATACAATTGCATACCTTATTACTGATTCCAAGTAGCTGTGATATACTGCTTTTCTTATGCTGATACTGGTATCATTGTACAATATCCTTAACGCAAATGCTGGGCTATTTAGTTTATTTACAATGTACTGTATATGTGAGCTCTATGATAGATTTTTATCTAGTTGCATTCCTAGAAATTCACACAGCTAGCTTCCTGCAAGTCCTGCTTTCTGTGACTGGCCTGACTATCATTTAATTTTGCTTGTTTTGTTTTAAACTACATTATGTTTAATTTTAACCCATTTAAATCAAACCAGGTAACTAATTTTTTTCTAAAATATTTTATACAGTTTGAGGAATTTGGTCAGTACTGTTACTTTCAATGATTACAGATGTGTCATCTACAAATAAAACTCAATGACACTTAATATTAAGTGGCAGATTATTTATGTAAAATGGAAATAGAATGGGGTGCAGGTCAGAACCTTTGAGTACTCCCTGTGAAATGGTTTTCCAGTTTGAATTATAACTTCCTCTCTCTAATGTAATAACTACTCTTTGTATTTGGTTGGTTAGATAGGACTTAAACCATTCCAATACCATGTCCCAAGTTACATACTTTTCCAGTTTACAGAGTAGCAAGGAGTCGTTCACACTATCAAAGGCCTTTGATAGGTCACAAAAAATGCCTGTGGCATGGAATGAGTTGTCTAGAGATGAGCTAATTTTATCTAAAAAATTACTCACAGCAGATACTGTGCTTTGACACTTCGAAATTGAGACTGATTTTTTGAGATTATTTTAAATTTTTCTATGAAGTTTTCAATTTGATGGTGACTACATTTTCAAATATTTTTGATAGCAATGGAAGAACAGAGACTGGGTGATAGTTTGCCATATGTACTTTTGTGCCTTTTTTGAATACTGGCTTAACTAATGTGTACTTCAGTGTGTCTGGAAAATAACCTTCTTGAAGTGACTAGTTAATATTTTGTAGTTAGTGGCTGTGCAATTATTTTAGAGACTATTTTTAACACTTTTGTTGGTATCTCACACCATCCTGCAGATGTTTTACTTTTTAGTGATAGTATCACATTTCCTATATTTTTACAGTAGTTCTGATAAATGTACAGAAAAGTTCACCTTCAAATTGCTCACTGTTGAAGACATTTATCTTTTCTGGGTAGTCTTCTACACTGATGTTTGATTTGTTTACCTGTATAAAGAATTCATTAAATAATTTAGAAATATGAGCAGGATTTACAATAGTTTTATCCTCTATCTTGATTTCAGAAATATCATGGCTTCTGGGTGTGGCATCTGTTTCAGCTTTGATCACTGACCATAATGCCTTTGATTTGTTTTCACTATCCAAAACAAATCTACTATTTATCAATTCTTTGGCTGCATTTACAACTTTTTAAAAATATTTTTGTAATTTTTCCAAAATCAAGACTTCCGTTATATTTTAGTTCCCTATGTACCTGTTTTTTCTTGCACTGGAGATTTTTATTCCTTCAGTAATCAATTTTACTTTATTTCCTTCTTTTTTATGATGTACAATAAGGAGTAAAGTTTTATTAAAACATGTAGGAAATTTTCCAATAAAGGAGCAAAATTTTCAGAGGATGAAATATTATGATCTATAGCCCACTCCACCTTATTTAATATATGATGGAATACGCTCATATTTTCTTTGTGAAGCGGCGTTTGGTGTAGGTTTCTTTTGAGCAAGGTTCTATTGTTTTTGGTCACTCCATAAACAGAGCACAAGATCAGAAAGTACTAAATCTAAACAGAACTTATTTTCCTCATAATTGGTTAAAATATTATCTACACACATTGCAAACATTTCATTTACTCGAGTAAAATCAATGAGATTAGCACTGAAACCCTATATTTGAATCATATCAATGAATTTTATTAAGTTGGTGGCTGCACTGGCTAGATGTATGTTGAAATAAGCGGTTATTATGACTCTTTGCTTGGTTTATTTTTGAAATTTTTGCAGCTAACACTAGAATTCCAATAAAAAATGTGTTATTATTTCTGCACCAGGAATCCTATACACTGATAAAATTACAATATTTTGCTCTAACTCTGCAGCAGCTTTCAAATATACATTCTTCATTAAGGGAATCGTAATCAGATCTTGCTCTAGATTCCATTGAATTTTCCACAAGTATGCACAATTGTCCATGGATTAAATTACTCCTAAAAAACCTGCTCGCAACATAAAAATTATCAAGGTTATTGAAAATTTTGATAATATCCTTTGTAAGCCAGTATTCATTCAAGCATACAATGTTTATAATTTGTATGTCTGACAAAATCATTTGCAAGGGGTTAAGTTTTGTTTCTCTGCAATTTGTATAGTTTAAACTTAAGCCATTTATGTGCATTAAAAATGAATCGTTGCTTCTTTTGAATATTCCTAATGGCACCTGTTTCCAAACACTGTTTCTGTATTTTCATTTCAACTTCGTTATCAATTTTTACACCCCCATCTCTGCATACTAGTTTTCCTTAATAAGTATGATCTTACAAATATCATTGTAAATATTGCTGAATGTTATGAATCCTAGCCTGTGTAAATGCAGCCCATTATGTCCTACACAGTTATCACTGAAGAGTTGGCTTAAGTATGGTGGAGCAGGCAGAATGGGGGGGAGGGGATAAATTTCTTAGATGGACATAATATATACAATGTATGGAAATACTGAGGGACAATAGCATCAAGTTTTGGGTAGATCAAAGAACCTTGAAGATTACATATGCAACATTAAATCCAAATAACTGAACTACATAGCAACTTTAAATGTCCAGTCTCTCATTAAGCTTGCAAAATTATAAACTATAACAGATTTCTTAAACAAAAAGAGCATAATGATTCCATCTGCACAGGAAGGGGAGGGATGAAATCTATATCTTATGTTTAAATGTAAGGGGTGATCCTAGTTAGCATACACTGATCACTGAACCAATAGTCAATAACAATAAGAAAGCATCATGTAATCAAAATACCCCAGATGGACAATCCTCCACCACTTCAAAGTTTAAAGTCTCAAGTGGTCATTCAGATTCTGGGGGACAATAGCATGAAGTTTTGGGTGGATCAAAAAACCATGAGGATCACATTTGCAAAAGTAAATCCAAATAACTGAATTACATGGCAATTTTAAATGTCACGTCTCTCATTAAACTTGTAAAATTAAAAAGAATAACATATTTCTTGGACAAAAAGAGCATCATGATTACATCTGTACAGGAAATATTCTATGTGGATAATGAACCTTTTGAATCTAAGAAATACAGAATCTGTAAGAGCAAATCCAAAAGCCAGATATTAAAGGGTATACCAATTTTCAGCAATATTTTCATTATTTCTAGTACAATAATTCATTCAGTAGTTAGTTTCAAACCAGTTGATGAAAGAACATCCTCTTCAACATTGTATTCCACAAATAAAGCATGTACCATTTTAAATCTCTATATCCTAACTAATGATAAAAACCAGACAGAAACCAGACATAATATATACAATGTATGCAAACACTGAGGGATAATAGCATGAAGTTTTGGGTAGTCAAAGAACCATGAAGATCACATAAGCAACATTAAATCCAAATAACTGAACTACATAGCAACTTTAAATGTCCAGTCTCTCATTAAACTTGCAAGATTAAAAACTATAACAGATTTCTTAAACAAAAAGAGCATCAAGAGTACATCTGTACAGGAAAGTATGAGTAAAATACAACTGAAGCACACTCTTACTTTATTAGGCAATTTCAATGCACATATTATAAAAGAAGAAAAATACAGGAAAACAGTTGGTATAATTTCTTCACACATACTTACAAACATAAATGGGAAAAGACTGCTAATCACAACATAGTCCTAAAATCCACACACTTAGAGAGAGAGAACCCAAGAACCTAATGGCATGGGTGTCACTGAACCCAATATACATGGTAAAAACAACTAGACTACATAACAATAGGCAGAAAGTCATAAAAATAAATAATTATACAGTCTACAAATATCAAATCTGACATCTACATCACTGAAGCTATATTTAAGATTGAGCCTGAAGTATATGGAAAAATTATGAGAGAAACTATGATCCCAAAATATGACACTGATAAGTCGAAGTTAGGAAAATAAAAGCAGAATTTCAAAACAAAGACTTTCAGACATAAGAAAATCTTACAAATGGCATCATCAAAGCAGCAATCAAAATGGCAACACCCACTAAACTGAAAAAAAGACAGACATTGTGGATTGACCAATGTTGCAGAGCTGTGCAAAAATGACAGAAGGCGTGGGAAATATGGAATGCAAATAAAAGTTAGGAAAACTAGAAGCATCTCCTAAAAAGAAGAGAAGCCACTAGAACTTTTAATACAGTGAGAAGCTATTCATCAGGAATGAACTACATCAACTCAGCGAAGATTTTAAGAAGAATAAGATGAGAAACTGTTACCAACTGTTTAAAAAATACTGGACCAAATTTATAATACTAACTTCACAGCTTCTAAACCTGAAAACACTCCAGATGGCTCACTCTAAGCTGGAAAACTGAACATAATGGCAAAATTTTTTTAATATGTACACAACTGTCATTGACCTTAATTAGAATTTATCATTAGTAAAAATTATACAGTACTCAAAAAGATGACTCAACAGGCCCAGATTTTGGAAAACCTAAATAATTTAATGCTCATTGAAAAAGAATAAGGCAGCCAGTGAGAATGGAATTGAGATAGAGTTTTAGAAAGCCCTGGATGATATCGTCATTCTTAAACTTAAAAACATAACAGATAAAATCTGAGAGATAGAAGAAATTCCACAGTACTGGAAAACAAATCTCATACATTTTCTGTACAAGAAAGGCCCTGAAAATGGACAAAATAATTATAGAGGTATATCACTTTCATAAGTGGATTTCATAAAACTACGTAGTTCACTGATTAGATCTGGAATCTAAATCTATTCTGCTAATGAGTAACTGAGAAACAAAGACATAACACCTGCATTTTTAGATTTCAATAAAGTTTCTGATTCCATTGACAGAAAAATCCTTCATCAATATTATGAAATAAATCAGTTTATATCCAAAAATTAGAAATATTATCTAAGACACATCAACAAATACTTCATATAAAGTCAGATGTTGAGCAGAATTTTCTAAAGACTTTGAGATAAAAACACAAGTCCTTTGCCATTGGCAGGTTGATTAGAAAGCGGAGATATAACACGAAAATAATGGCAAACTGAGGACATAACATCTATATGAAGCGTCTGGCATTCACAGAGAACACTGTCTTGCTAACAGACAAACCACAAAATGCCAAAATCCAAATAGAAAATGAAATTGTGCAAGCAGGAAAAATCAGTTTTTCAAAATTCTTCCCCTAGACAAAATTTATGACAAAGATTAAAAATTATCCACACCAATTACTCATAAATCAACACAAAATCAAGAAAGTCAGCACATTTAAATATTGAGGTGAGAGGCTAAGCATCAACAGCAATGAGAAACAATTTAGAGATAAGAGCAAATAAGATGAACTAAGCATTCCAGAGCACCAGAAACACGTAAAAGAAGAATGCTTTATCTTTATTCATCCTTTATTCGTCTTTATTTACCATGGACCATTAACATGGTGGTATAGGATTTATGACTTACGCATAATGCTGATATGTTTAGTTCTATACATAATCACAGATGTTAACCGTACACTCTAAATTTTACGGTATTATTCATATATATATATATACAAATATATACAATATACATATATATCTATATACAAACATTTAGCCACATATTTCAAATGTAACGTATGTTCACATTTTTTTTTCATGGAAAAATGCAGTTTCAATATAAAATGGATTTTCAGCCAGCCAGTTGTATAGTTTTCTTTGAAATAGTTTAGAAGGCATGGACCATGCTGAGGGTGGTAATTTGTTAAAGATTATTAGAGAGCTGGCTGTGGGTGAGTGGGCTGTTTTTACTAGTCTGTGTCTCAGAATATCCGTATCAATTTTTCCTCTGGTGTTGTGTTGGTGTGTATCTCCTCTTATATGAAGTTCTTCAATATTTTTTTAATGTATAGTGATGACACACACACACACACACACACACACACACACACACACACACACACACACACACACACACACATATATATAGGGTGTTTCAAAAATGACCGGTATATTTGAAACGGCAATAGAAACTAAACGAGCAGCGATAGAAATACACCATTTTTTGCAATATGCTTGGGACAACAGTACATTTTCATGCAAACAAACTTTCGAAATTACAGTAGTTACAATTGTCAACAACAGATGGCGCTGCGGTCTGGGAAACTCTATAGTACGATATTTTCCACATATCCACCATGCATAGCAATAATATGGCGTAGTCTCTGAATGAAATTACCCGAAACCTTTGAAAACTTGTCTGGCGGAATGGCTTCACATGCAGATGAGATGTACTGCTTCAGCTGTTCAATTGTTTCTGGATTCTGGCGGTACACCTGGTCTTTCAAGTGTCCCCACAGAAAGAAGTCACAGGGGTTCATGTCTGGCGAATAGGGAGGCCAATCCATGCCGCCTCCTGTATGTTTCGGATAGCACAAAGCAATCACACGATCATCAAAATATTCATTCAGGAAATTAAATACGTCGGCCGTGCGATGTGGCCGGGCACCATCTTGCATAAGCCGCAAGGTATTCGCATGTCGTCTAAGGCAGTTTGTACCGCCACAAATTCACGAAGAATGTCCAGATAGCATGATGCAGTAATCGTTTCGGATCTGAAAAATGGGCCATTGATTCCTTTGGAAGAAATGGCGGCCCAGACCAGTACTTTTTGAGGATGCAGGGACGATGGGACTTTTCGGTTCCCTATATGCGCCAGTTCTGTTTATTGACGAAGCCGTCCAGGTAAAAATAAGCTTCATCAGTAAACCAAATGCTGCCCACATGCATATCGCCGTCATCAATCCTGTGCACTATATCGTTAGCGAATGTCTCTCGTGCAGCAATGGTAGCGACGCTGAGGGGTTGCCACGTTTGAATTTTGTATGGATAGAGGTGTAAACTCTGGCGCACATGAGACGATAAGTGGACGTTGGCGTCATTCGGACCGCAGCTGCAACATGGCGAACGGAAACCCGAGGCCGCTGTTGGATCATCTGCTGCACTAGCTGCGCGTTGCCCTCTGTGGTTGCCGTACGCGGTCGCCCTACCTTTCCAGCATGTTCATCCGTCACGTTACCAGTCCGTTGAAATTTTTCAAACAGATCCTTTATTGTATCGCTTTTCGGTCCTTTGGTTACATTAAACCTCCGTTGAAAACTTCGTCTTGTTGCAACAACACTGTGTTCTAGGCGGAGGAATTCCAACACCAGAAAAATCCTCTGTTCTCAGGAATAAACCATGTTTTCCACAGCACACTTGCACGTTGTGAACAGCACACGCTTACAGCAGAAAGACGATGTACAGAATGGCGCACCCACAGACTGCATTGTCTTCTATATCTTTCACATCACTTGCAGCGCCATCTGTTGTTGAAAATGTAACTACTGTAATTTCGAAAGTTTGTCCGCCTGAAAATGTACTGTTGTCTCAAGCATATTGCAACAAACGGTGTATTTCTATTGCTGCTCGTTTAGTTTTTATTGCCGTTTCAAATATACCGGTCATTTTTGAAACAACCTGTATATATATGTAGTAGTAAGTATATTGTGTTTTCTAAACATAAGTGGACAAAGTTCTGTTGGTCCAATCCTACACATTTCTCTCATGAGTCTTCTTTGAATTTTCAGTATATCAGCTATGTGTGTAGAGTGTCAACCTTAAATAGTTAGGAGTAACTAAATCTCTCAGTTTCCACATTAGGTATGTTACCCTTGACATCCTTTTACGCATTTTACTGATGTGTTCTTCCCATCTCAGTTTGCAGCTAATACGGAATCCTAAGAGTTTAACTCTTTTAGTTGCTATATCATTAGATAGTCCTAACAGAAGATTCTGGGTCATGTCAGGATTAAACAGTAGTTTGTTAGAGGAGAACCACTTTACTAGAGCATTTTTTATTCCAGTGATATTTGTTGTAATGCTGATGTGCCGTGGTGTGTTGCAATTATTGTTATGTCATCCGCATAGCAGACCACAGATTGTGGACCATGATGTGGCAAAGGGAAATTATGAAAAACAATGGTCCAATCACTGATCCCTGTGGTACCTTTGTCTTTACAAATTTCATTAAGGAATGTCTGTTTGTCACTGAAACATATTGTTTTCTATGTCTTAAATATGAAGCAATTAGTTGTAGTGTTGTAGTTTGTACTCCATAAAATTCAAGTGTCCCAATCAATATTTTATAAGGAATACAATCAAAGGCTTTACTTAGGTCACGTAAAACTAGTGAGGCTTTATCCCTGTTTTCAAAAGTAGTGATTATCTGGTTTACAATGTCAAGACCTGCTGAGGTTTTTTCCTCATCTGTAACCAAACTGTTTGTTCGAAAGGAGATTGTTTTCTTCAAAATTATCACGTAATTGATTATGTATAAGAGTTTCAAATATTTTGAAAATTACAGGAACTACTGAGACTGGACAATAATTTGGGGGAGATTTTTGTCTCTTTTTTAAAAATTAGTAAAACTTTTGAAATTTTTAATGATGCTGTGAAAATTCTGAACTGAAGACATTTCTAAAAAATGAAGGCTAAAGGTTCAGAGATAAAATGAATCGTATTCTTGATTACATAGCTGGATAGTCAGTAATTATCCACAGTTTTAGAGTTGGAGAATTTTTACTGCTTTTATTACATCTGTGGATGTGATAATTTTCCACTGAAAAGTCTGTTTCACTGGCAACTGCTTTCTATGTAGGTCATTTGCAGATATGTTTATCAAGTTTATTCTGTGTCCAATTTCTTTTGCTGAAGTTTAGTTGGCCTGGTTCAAGTGATACTTCCTGTATGTGGTTGTGGGACTGTTTTTGTGTGATAATCTGCCATGTCACATTGCACTCGTTTGATGCAGTTTCTATAGACCTTTCATATACTAATTTTTTCTCATTAAGCAGCTTAGGTTCATAACAAAATTTATACTTCAGATACTTCCTGTAGCCTATATCAGCTTGTTTAGTGTCACTCTTACAGTTCTTTTTGTATGCATTTCACAATAACAACAGTTGTTCCCTAATGTTCTCAAGTTCTTTAGTATACCAATTTGCTGACATTGTTTTAGGCTTACATTTAAACTTAGTTTTTCTTAGGGGTGAACAAGTGTACCACACTTCAATATATTTGCTAAAGAATCTGTCAAACACAGTTTCAACATTAGTTTGTACAATCTGTTTTTAATACAAAAAGTCCCATTTTATATAACTTAGTATATCAGCAAACTAGTTCACAACTTCATCTTACTGACCTCTCACCCAATTCACCTCATTTTCATTGCTGGTGATATTACTGATGTGACCTGATAGGTTGCTTTAGAGTGTGATGAGTAACAGTTCATGGTCAGAGAAGCAGCAACTCCATGACTAACGGTAAAAATCTTCCTAGAGAAGTTGACAATAATATTATCTATGAAGGCTTCTTTATGAGTAGCGTTTTTATTTGTACATAATAAATTTAGTGACCTTAAGATATTGAAAAAAGTTCTTGATACTTGCTTGACACAGTTTGGCATTTCTGTATTGAAGACACCACAAAAAGCAATAATTTTCTTTTTTCTTAATGCTTTTCTTACGACAAGCTCAAAATTTTTCAAGAATACTTCTACCGCTCCATTTGGTACTCTATAGAGACCTAGAACTATGATATTCTTGTCTGTCAGATTTATGAAGCTTAACCCACAATCTATCTAACTCAGAACCAAACTGGCTTACATCAACTTTTGTGAATGTCAAACTATCTTTGAGAAAAATTACAACTCCATCATTTTTTTTATCTTTTCTACACATAACGCTGGCCACAATCATTCTTGAAGAACAAAAACAGCTATTTCAAATTCATTTAACCAGTGTTCCGATACACAAATTACATCCACTTTCTTACTTCTACAATAATATTCGAAGTCTAGTATTTTATTTGTAATGTTGCACATGTTGATTTGTAGCACTGTGAGAACATTACTTCTGTGAATATTTGGACCTATTGAGACCGATGGTGTTATTTCTTGCTTTGCAGAGGAGGGGGATTTCTTATAAAGATAATGGCACTGATCACTTTTAGGCTGAGCCATGTAACTTACATATGGGATGGATCTCTCCTCATTCTTCCTAGATACCATAAAAAATTCTAATCCTGTATTTGTTGTTCCATGTGATAATTTTGCTATATTTCTTCTTGGTCTGAGGTAGGTTGTCAGCCAGCAAAATTAAACATATAGTACAATAGTGAAGTCTGAGGCTCTGTTTGTCGCTGAAACACTGAAAATAGTGTGGAAAAGTGGAATGAAGAAAATAATGAGAATAGAAATAAGACTTGTTAGAAGCATACTTGGACTAAGGCAACAGAAACAGAACACAAGCCACAACCTAACAAAGAAATCTGTGTACATGTAGTGAACATAATACCCACCATGCACAAAAGAAAAATGTCATTCTTTGGACATTTGGCTGGAACTGTTGATGACAGACTGGTGAAGCCAATCTTTAGAAAATTATGAAGCAGGAATTACTTAGTTTCATGCTCAATGGATCTCATTTGTACCATTAATCATAATTATGTTGAATGTGTTACTTTACATTCACATTAAACTTTCATATGTAAATATGGCCACATGCTGATTGTCTGCTGTAGTTAATAATTCTTACCCATCAACTTTTACACATTATAGAATAAGAAGTTCTTCTACAGAACAGGAGAAGTTGTAAAGGAGAAACTTTTTCAGTTTGTTTTCAAATTTAACTTTGTTGTCCATCAGTTATTTTATATCAATGAGTACGTCACCAAAATTTTTGGTGTCAGCATTGTGCACCATTTTTTGTGTTAAAGAAAACCTCACATATTATTCTTACAGGACATTTCTGAGCAGTCAAAACTTTCTTCCTTCGCACTGACTTACCCCAAAAAATTATTCTGTGTGACATTATTGAACGAAATTATGCAAAATATGTCGACTTACTGATTTTTGTCTCCCCTAGATTTGCAATGATTCTAAGTGTAAATGGGCTGAATTAGTTTGTTTTAGAAGTTCAAATTTTTTTCAGTTTTTAAATTCTCATAAATATGTACACCTAAATATTTTCATGTTTCCACCATAGTTATTAATTTATCACAATGTGTTATGCTTATCATTGGTGTAGTATCCCTAGATGTGCAGATCTGAATATGTTGTTGTTCTGGTGGTGGTGGTGGTGGTGGTCTTCAGTCCAAGGACTGGTTTGATGCACCTCTCAATGCTGCTCTATCCTGTGCAAGCCTCTTAATCTCTGAGTGAACTTTGGAACCTACATCTTTCTGTATCTGCTTACTGAGTGCAGAAAGTTGAAATAAGCAGTTCCCATAATATGTAAATATCAGCACATTCCTCAAACTGGGGAACTATCAAGAATGGGGTTCCACAAGGGTAGGTCTTGGGTCCTTTGTCATTCCTAATATATATTAATGACTTGACATTCTATATTCATGAAGAGGCAAAGTTAGTTCTCTTTGCTGATGATACAAGTGTAGTAATCACACCTGACAAACAAGAATTAACTGATGAAATTGTCAATAATGTCTTTCAGAAAATTACTAAGTGGTTCCTTGTAAACGGACTCTCACTGAATTTTGATAAGACACAGTACATACAGTTCTGTACAGTAAATGCTATGACGCCATTAATAAATATAGACCTTAATCAAAAGCATATAGCTAAGGTAGAATATTCAAAAATTTTAGGTGTCCATTGATGAGAGATTAAATTGGAAGAAAAACATTGATGATCTGCTGAAACGTTTGAGTTCAGCTACTTATGCAATAAGGGTCATAGCAAATTTTGGTGATAAACAGCTTAGTAAATTAGCTTACTATGCCTATTTTCACTCATTGCTTGCATGTGGCATCATATTTTGGGGTAATTCATCACTGGGGAATAAAGTATTTATTGCACAAAAGCGTGTAATCAGAATAATAGTTGGAGTCCACCCAAGATCATCCTGGAGACATTTATTTAAGGATATAGGGATATTCACAGCAGCTTCTCAGTATATATACTCTCTTATGAAATTTGTTGTTAACAACCAAACCCAATTCAAAAGTAATAGCAGTGCACATAACTCCAATACTAGGAGAAAGGATGATCTTCACTATTCATGATTAAATCTAACTTTGGCACAGAAAGGGGTGAATTATACTGCCACTAAAGTCTTTGGTCACTTACCAAATAGTATAAAAAGTCTGACAGATAACCAACAAGTATTTAAGAAGTAATTAAAAGAATTTCTGAATGACAACTACTTCTACTCCATAGAAGAATTCTTATATATAAATTAAGAAAAAACAGTTGTTATATTAACTTAATTATGTTGTTAAATTAACTTAATTATGTCATGTATTGACTCGTTCCACATCATTACTAAGTATCGTTTTCATAATCCATGGAACTAGTATTAATCTAATCTAATCTGTATTCATCTCTTGGTCTCCCTCTACAATTTTTCACTCCACACTTCCCTCCAATACTGAACTGGTGATCCCTTGATGCCTCAGAATGTGTCCTACCAACCGATCCCTTCTTCTAGTCAAGCTGAATCACAAATTCCTCCTCTCCCCAGTTCTCTTCAGTATCTCCTCATTAGTTACATGACCTACCCATCCAACTTTCAGCATTCTTCTGTATCACCACGTTACATTTCTTCTTTCCTAAACTGTTTATTGTCCATGTTTCACTTTCATACATGGCTACACTCCATACAAATACTTTCAGGAAAGAGTTCCTGACACTCAAAGCTATACTTGATGTTAACAAATTCCTCTTCTTCAGAAACGCTTTTCTTGCCAGTCTACAATTTATATCCTCTCTACTTTGACCATCATCAGTTATTTTGCTGCCCAAATAGCAAACCTCATCTACTACTTTAAGTTTCTCATTTCCTAATCTAATCCCCTCAGCATCAGATGATTTAATTTGACTATATTCCAGTACTCTTGTTTTGCTTTTGATGATCTTCATCTTATATCTTCCTTTCAAGACACTGTCCATTATGTTCAAGTGCTCCTCCAAGTCCTTTGCTGTTTTTGACAGAATTATAATGTCATTGGCAAACCTGAAAGTTTTCATTTCTTCTCCCTGGGTTTTAATATGTACTCCAAAATTTCCCTTTCTTTCCTCTACTGCTTGTTCAATGTACAGATTGAATAACTTTAAGGACAGGGTACAATCCTGTCTCACTCCCTTCTCAACCACTGCTTCCCTTTCATGTTCCTCGACCATTATAACTGCCATCTGGTTTCTGCACAAATTGTAAATAGCCTTTTGCTCTCTGTATTTTATGCCTGCCAACTTTAGAATTTGAGACAGAGCATTCCAGTCAACATTGTAAAAAGCTTTCTGTAATCCATGAATGCTATAAATGTATCCAGAATGATATTTTCACTCTGCAGTGGAGTGTGCACTGATATGAAACTTCCTGGCAGATTAAAACTGTGTGCCGGGCTGAGACTCAAACTTGGGACCTTTACCTTTCCACTGCAGATTGAAAATCTCATTCTGGAAACATCCCCCAGGCTGTGGCTAAGCCATGTCTCCACAACATCCTTTCTTTCAGGAGTGCTAGTTCTGCAAGATTCACAGGAGAGCTTCTGTAAAGTTTGGAAGGTAGGAGACGAGGTACTGGCAGAAGTGAAGCTGTGAGGATGGGGCGTGAGTTGTGCTTGGGTAGCTCAGTTGGTAGAGCACTTGCTGGTGAAAGGCAAGGGTCCCAATTTCGGGTCTCGGTCGGGCACACAGTTTTAATCTGCCAGGAAGTTTCATATCAGTGCACACTCCACTGCAGAGTGCAAATCTCATTCTGGAAACATCCCCCAGGCTGTGGCTAAGCCTTGTCTCCGCAATATCCTTTATTTCAGGAGTGCTAGTTCTGCAAGGTTCGCAGGAGAGCTTCTGTAAAGTTTGGAAGGTAGGAGACAAGATACTGGCAGAAGTAAAGCTGTGAGTACTGGGCGTGAGTCGTGCTTCGGTAGCTCAGATGGTAGAGCACTTGCCCGCGAAAGGCAAAGGTCCAGAGTTTGTGTCTCGGACCGGCACACAGTTTTAATCTGCCAGGAAGTTGCTATTAACGTATGTTTGCCTTCCCTTAACCTATCTTCTATAGATGTCATAGGGTTAGTATTGCATTGTGTGTTCCTACATTTCTCCAGAACCCAAAATGATCTTCCCCAAGGTCACCTTCTACTAGTCATTCCAATCTACTGTAAGGAACTTGTGTTAGTATTTTTCATCCATGTCTTATTAAACTGATAGTTCAGTAATTTTCACACCTGCCAGTACATGCTTTCTTTAAATTGGTTTTATTATATTCTTCTTGAAGTCTGATAGGACACTATGTGATCAAAAGTATCCAGACACCCCCAAAAATATACTTTTTCATATTAGGTGCATTGTACTGCCACCTACTGCCAGATACTCAGGTACTCCATATCAGCAACATCAGTAGTCAGTAGACATCATGAGAGAGCAGAATGGGGTACTCCACGGAACTCACGGTCTTCGAATGTGGTCAGGTGATTGGGTGTCATTTGTGTCATACATCTGTGTGCTAGATTTCCACACTTCTAAACATCCCTAGGTCCACTGTTTCTGATGTGATAGTGAAGTGGAAATGTGAAGGGACATGTACAGCACAAAAGCGTACAGGCCAACCTCACCTGTTGACCGACAGAGGTCACTGACAATTGAAGAGGGTCATAATGTGTAATAGGCATACATCTATACAAACCATCACATAGGAATTCCAAAGTGCATCAGGATCTACTGCAGGTACTAAGACAGTTAGCCAGGAGGTGAGAAAAGTTGGATTTCATGGTCGAGCAGCTGCTCATAAACCACACATCACGCCAGTATATGCAAAACGATGTCTCACTTGGTGTAAGGAGCATAAACATTGGACAATTGAACAGTGGGAAAACATTGTGTGGTATGACAAATAACAGTACACAATATGGCATTCTGATGGCAAGGAGTGCGTATGGCGAATGCCTGGTACACGTCATTTCCCAGCGTGTGTAGCGCCAACATTAAAATTGTGTTATTGTGTGGTCATGTTTCTCATGGAGGGGCTTGCATACCTTGTTGTTTTGTACGGCACTATCACAGCACAGGCCTACGTTAATGTTTTAAGTACCTTATTGCTTCCCACTGTTGAAGAGCAATTCGGTGATGGCGATTGCATCTTTCAACACAATCAAGCACCTGTTCATAATGCACGGCCTGTGGTGGAGTTGTTACATGACAATAGCATCCCTGTAATGGACCTGGCTGCACAGTGTCCTGATCTTAATCCTATAGACAACCTTTGGGATGTTTTGGGATGTTTTGGAAAGCCGACTTCATGCTAGGCCATACCGACCAACATCGATACCTCTCCTCAGTGCAGCAATCCGTGAAGAATGCACTGCCATTCCCCAAGAATAGTTCCAGCACCTGATGAAACATGCCTGCAAGAGTGAAAGCCATCATCAAGGCTAAGGTTGGGCCAACTCCATATTAAATTCCAGCACTAATGACAGAGGGTGCCATGAACATATAAGTCCTTTTCAGCCAGGTATCTGGATACTTTTGATCACATACTGTATTTCACCTGTCTCATATATCTTGCTCACTAGTTTTAAGAGTTTTGTCATGGCTGACTCTCCCAAGGCTATCAGTAGTTCTAATGGTATGTTGTTTTTTTCTGGGGCCGTGTTTCAACTTAGGTCTTTCAGTACTCTGTCAAATTTTTCATGTAGTATCATATGTCCAATTTCATCTTCATCTACATCCTCTTCCATTTTCATAATACTGCCCTCAAGTACATCTCCCTCGCATAGACCCTCCTTATACTCCTTCCACCTTTCTGCTTTCCCTTCTTAGCTCAGGACGAGTTTTCTATCTGAGCTCTTGATATTCATACAGGTGGTTTTCTTTTCTCCAAAGGTCTCTTTAATTTTCCTGTAGGTGGCATCTGTCTTATTCCTAGTGATGTGTGCTTCTACATCCTTTCATTTGTCCTCTAGCCAGTCCTGCTTAACCATTTTGCACTTCCTGTCGATCTCATTTTTGGGCTATTTGTATTTCCTTTAACCTGCTTCATTTAGTGCATTTTTATATTTTCTCCTTTCATCAATTAAATTCAGTATCTCGTGTTATCCAAGTATTTCTACTAGCCCTCATCTTTTTACCTACTTGATCCACTACTGTCTTCAGTATTTCATCTCTCAAAGCTACCCATTCTTATTCTACTGTATTCCTTTCCCCTGCTCTTGTTAATCATTCCCTAATGCTCCCTCTGAAATTATCTACAACTTCTGGTTCTTTCAGTTTATCCAGGTCCTGTCTCCTTAAATTCCTACCTTTTTGCAGTTTCTTCAGTTTTAATCTACAGTTCATAATCAATAAATTGTGGTCAGAGTCCACAGCTGCCTCTGGAAATGTCTTACAATTTAAAAGTTGGTTCTTAAATCTCTGTCTAACTTTTGTATAATCAATCTGAAACCTTCTGGTGCCTCCATGTCTCTTCCATGAATAAAATCTTTCATTATTGTTAAACCAAGTGTTGGCTATGATTAAATTATAATGTGTGCAAAATTTTACCAGGCAACTTTCTCTTTCATTCCTTTCCCTCAGTCCATATTCACCTACTGTTTTTCTTTGTCTTCCTTTCCCTACTATCTAATTTCAGTCCCCCCAGACAATTAAAGTTTTTGTCTTCCTTAACTATCTGAACAATTTCTTTTATCTCATCATATATTTCTTAAATCTCTTCATCAGCTGCAGAGCTAGTTGTCATATAAACTTGTACTACTGTGATGGGTCTGGGCTTTGTGTCTATCTTGGCTACAATAATCCATTCACTATGCTGTCCATAGTAGCTTATCCATGCTCCTATTGTTTTATTCATTATTAAAGCTACTCCTGTGTTAACCCTATTTGAATTTGTATTTATAACCCTACAGTCACACTACCAGAAGTCCTACTCCTCCTACCACTGAACTTCACTAATTCTCACTATATCTAACTTTAACCTATCCATTGCCTTTTTAAATTTTTTTAACCTACCTGCCTGATTAAGGGATCTGACATTCCATGCTCCGATCCATAGAATGCCAGCTTTGTTCCTCCTGATAACGACACCTTCATGAGTAGTCCTCCCCCCCCCCCCCCCCCCCCTCCTGAGATCCAAATGGGGGACTATTCTACCTCCGGAATATTTTACCCAAGAGGATGAAATCACCATTTAACCAAACAGTAGAGCTACAGCTGTAGTTTCCCCTTCCCTTCAGCCGTTCTCAGTACAAGCACAGCAAAGTCATTTTGGTTGATGTTACAAGGCCAGTTCAGTCAATCATCCACACTGTTGCCCCTGCAACTACTGAAAAGGCCGTTGCCCCTCTTCAGGAACCCTATGTTTGCCTGGTCTCTGAACAGATACCCCTCCATTATGGCTGCACCTATGATACAGCTATCTGTACCGCTGAGGCATAAAAGCCTCCCCACCAATGGCAGGGTCCATGGTTTATGAGGGGGCTGAATATGTTATGTCCTTCTTAGAATTGAGGGTGAGACCATTTGCAGAAAACCTATCAAAGATACGCTTAAGAACATTGTTTACCACTTCTTTTGTTGCTGCATGCATGCTTGGACTGATACTAGTATCATCTGCCAAAAGAATTAACTCTGCTTGTTGTGTCTTAGACAGAAGATTGTTTATATATATGAGAAACAATAGTGAACTTAAAACTGAGCTTCTGGAACCCAATAAGTTATTTCTCCCCAGTTGGAGAATCTTCCCTGCTTCTATTATTGGAATTATTAAGTACAACTCTCTTCATTATTTTAATCAGATATGACATTATCCATTAGTATGCTATGATACCAATTCCATAGAAACTTAGTGTATCCAGGTGAATATTGTAATTCACACAGTTAAATGCCTTGAATAGGTCATAGAAAATACCAACTCTTTCTATTTTGTTATTTAGTGCTTGAAAAATTTGGTAAGTGAATGTGTAAATGGCATTCTCAGTTTGCAAGTCTTCTGAAATCCAAACTGTCATTTACTGAGGGTACTTGCTATTGTTGTCCAGGGGGGATACTTTCTAAAATACATGACCTTCTCCAAAATTTCAGAAAATGGGGTCAGTAGTGAAATGTGTTGGTAGTTACTGCCATCTCTCTTACTATCTTTCATGTGGAGGGGTTCAACAATGTCCTATTTCAATCTCTCTGGAAAAATGCCCTGAGTTAGTGACGTGTTACAAACCGGATAGCTATAATCAAACTTTCCCTATTTAACACATTGTAACATGCGCACTAATTGTTGTGTGAGGACCAAACTTTGTAGCATTAATGTCAAGGACATGGGAAGAGAAATAAGCAAAGAATCAATTCAATTGAAACACTTTTTAATGTGCTGCTGTGGTACATCATACCATTACATATTGGCATCATTACTGCTACATAAGGGGCTCAATATGGCGCCCATCATTGTCTATAAGATTCTGAAAGCAAAGGATTGAATTCTGCACAGCAGAACAAAGCATGTCCATTGGTATGCTGGCTGCCTCTCTTGATATGCTGCACTTCAGATCAGCACATTTGTGAATGTTTCGATGGTAAACTCTGTCCTTCAAGTAGCCCCTCAACCAGAAATCACAGGGAGTGATATCATTTAACCATGCCAGTCAAGTATTTGGGATTGATCAGCTGATAATTCCATCATTTCGAAATGGGTTTCAGAAAAGGAGTTGAGCTTCATGAGTGATATGCTGTGGGGTCCCATCTTGATGAGGAAAGTTGAGTTCGATGGGTCTCTCTCCTGCAGGGTAGGCATCACATGCTGGAATATCACAGTAACACTGGATGCATGTAGCTGTGCTGCCACACCATACAGTGATACATTCGCCATACAGAGGAACTTCATGCACAGTGACTGGAGATGAAGGTTCCCACACTCAAAAATTCTGTCAGAGAAAAATGAGATTTATCTGTCAATAGGATGGCCCAGGGCCAGCACTCATCAACTTCAATCCTTGTGAGAAAGAGGAGAGCAAAGTCAACACACTGTTGTGCATCCTGTGGTGCAAGCTGCTGTATGATATGGATCTTGTATGGATACCATTTCAGAATGGTTCAAAGTACCTTCTGCACAGTGGACCATGGGATGTTCAACTGTCATGACACTGCACATGCACTGTCTGCCAATCAGGTATTGCACATAGCATTGTCTACCATAGCAACAGTGATTTTGTCAACCAGCTGTGGTGCATCTAGCCTTTGGACTCTTCCCATAGCGACACCCAGCTGTCCAGTTGATTCGAACTTCTTCGTCTTGCTCTGCACAGTAGGTGGAGAAAGAGGACCCTTCCGTAATCCTTTCAGCCCACAATATTCTCAAAGTGCAGCTGCAGCATTTCTGTGGTTTTGATAATAGTGTTTCACCAATAATGCCCTGCTCCTTTTGTCCAAGCTCATGTTGACATGTCAACAAGTGCACTGCAACTGGTCAGGTGTGTGAGACTATGAACCATGAACCATGATGACTGGACTGATCACAGCAGCTGGTGGCCATAGATGGAACTGGACTGTGGCTCTGTGACACATGGAAATCATGCACCCCATACTTTAGACATTATTGCTACCAAGTATCGTATTTGCACAGTAATTAGTTTCCACATTATAACATGTTAAATAGGGAAAGTTTAATTATAACCACCACATATTTCAGAAACGACAGTGATTATTTTATGGGAAAAGGTCTTTAGTATGCTGTAGGAAACCTCATCAAATACAGATGAGCTTTTATTTTTGAGAGAATTTATAATTTTCTTAATTTCAGAAGGATAAGTCAGTGAGACCATCCATATCATTGAATTTTATGTGAGCTGCTTGTTCAGCATACCCATTTGATTTTTCCCTTTGGCTGTTTGTCCCTATACCTTCTACATCATTTAAGAAATGATTAATAAACGTATCTGCTACAAGTGCCTGGTCATTTTCAGCCCTTTCAGCTAAATTAGTGGTGATGTTGGCCTGCTCTGTGTCTTATTGCTTGTCTCTCATCTTACAACTTTCCATATAACCTTAAGTCTGTTGTCAGAATACTGATTTCTGATGTGTGCATGTTCTTTGATTTTTAATTAATTTCCCTTGTATTTTTTAGTGGTTTTTGTAGCCTGCAACTACTGCAAAAACTTTACTTCTTCGTGCCAAAAGATACAACCCATTTTCTTGCATGAGATACTTAAATCTCTTTAGAGATCCATGGTTTTTGTATGGCAATTTAATGTCCTTTCTGATTACCTTATGTCAAAATCTGTCATCAAATAATGACATGAATTTATCATGGATAGATTAAATTTTGTGTCAGCATGTAGTTCATTACAATTTGCATCTTGGTTCATCTCTTGTAAACTGTTCTTAAAATGTTTGTCATGGAATCATTAATTGTTCTAACTGATTTCCCCTGAGAAGTATCTGCACTGTAATGCTCTATCTTATTTATCCTATAACTGCACATCATAATCATAGAGAGCATCTGTTACTGGATAAACAGTTGTTTTCTTTCTTTTGAGCTCCGTCAAAGAAAACATTACCAATTTGGGCCCTATTCTCTTTACCCAGCAATGTTGGGAAGTTGGTTGTTGAGATCAAATTGTAGGATCCAAATAAGGTTTCCAAATCATTTTTCCTATCAGAATCCTTCAGAAAATCTACACTCAGATTAACACTGACTATTAACTGCTTGCTGCTGTCTGAGAGATAGCATAGTATGTAATCTATAATTAGGGAATCTATATTTCTCACCAACAGTTCAAAATTTCCCAGCATGGATCTACACTCTGGTGACAAAAGTCATGGGATACCTTCTAATACCATGTCAGATCTTCTTTTGTTTGGTGTGCTGCAGCAACTTGTTGGGGCATGAACCCAACAAGTCGGTGGAAGTCTACTGCAGTAATGTTGAGCCATGCTGCCTCTATAGCCATCCATAATTGTGAAAGTGTTGCCTGTGCTCCATTATTGTTTGGGAACATGAAGTCCATGAATGGCTGCATATGGTCTCCAAGTGGCTGAACATAACATTTTCCAGTCAATGATAAGTTCAGATGGACCAGATGGCCCAGTCCATTCGATGTAAACACAGCCCACACCATTATGGAGCCACCACCATATACCACAGTGTCTTGTTGACAATCTGGGTCCATGGCTTCATGTGGTCTGCACCACACTCAAACCCTACCATCAGCTCTTACCAACTGAAACTGGGACTCACCTGACCAGGCCATGGGTTTGCAGTCATCTAGTGTCAAACCAATACGGTCACAGGTCCAGGAGAGGCGCTGCAGACAATGTCATGCAGTTAGCAAAGGCATTGACATTGGTTGTCTACTGCAATAGCCCATTAAAGCCAAATTTTGTTGCACCGTCCTAACGGATACCTTCGTCATATGTCGAACATTCATTTCTGTGATTATTTCACACAGTTTAAAAAAATTAGCAGCAAATAATTTATTCCTTCCTGTCTTTATGTAGGTACATGACAAGCAAGTTTCAGCGTTTGAGGAATTTTCAAGTATTCCTGTTGTCATTAGGTTTACAAAGCATTTTATTCTACATCTATGTAACAATACTATGAGATTTTTCTCTTATATTATACTTATGTGTAAGTGGAATGATGTCCATAAAACATCTTGGAACAAAATTTATTTATCTATTGCACTGTTAATATGTCACCTATTTTTGTATATAAATAATGTGTTATTCTGACAAAAAAAGGCACGAAAATTCTATACAAGATAAATATGTGACATATATTAATAATGCAATATATAAAATAAATTATTTTCTCAGATGTTTTATGGACATCATTCCATCTAGATGTAAGTGTAATGTAAGATAAAAATCTCATAATACTGTTACATAAACATAGAATAAAATGCTTTATAAATGTAAGTAATATTGTCATGTAGAAGGAGGTGTAATTAGATGAATGATGAACCCTAACTTCACTTAACAAAGGTTTATTCAGCACTTGCACTTACAAGAGTGCAGTGGAAACTGCCCCCAGCCAGAACACAGACAGTATATATACAGCTACAGAACATTCCAGTACAATGATACTTGACATTTGTGGGTACTTTTAGAATGTACTCGAACTGAATACAGAAATTAAAACTGTAAAGTGCAGGTGAGTTTGGAACTCACAACCCTTCATGCAACAGTTTGGTATCATAACTGCTACACCATGGTGCTACTCAACTTCTTCTGCAACATTCTTCCTTCCTTAAGTGAACAGCATCTTGGTGTTACGTCCTCCTAGTCCGGGAACAAGTCATCGGTCCTGCATATTCCGCCTCCTGATGACTGATTCTCTACCTGGTGGTGATCTTCTTAGCATTTCTTTTGCCACTACGTTCTTTTTCACCTTTCCACTTGTTGCCTGTAGCTGGAAATTCGAATTTACCTTGGGTTGCAGGATCCTTCTAGGACTTTATTCGAAGGACGTGGACTGTATCACTGATCTTTCATCGTCTTGTGTCAGGAGCGAAATCTTCAACTTCATAAGTAACATCAGACAACTGTTTTAAAACCTTATAAGGTCCAAAGCAGCGCCTGAGGAGCTTCTAAGAAAGACTTACCTTCCAAACAGGAGTGAAGATCCAAACAAGGTCACCAGACTGGTAGACAACAGGGCGGTGGCTCGCACCATACTTTTGGTGATCGTTTTCTTGAGCCTGCAGCGTGTGGAGTCGAGCAACCTGCTGAGCTTCCTCAGCTCTGGTTAACACCTGGCTAATGTAGTCATCGTCCATGTAATCAGGATGTAATGGAAGCACAGTGTCCATCGTCGTAGTCGCATCACGCCCATGCACCACAAAAAATAGCATAAATCCTGTGGTGTCTTTTTTGGCGGTGTTGTAGGCAAACATCAAAAAAGGTAGCATGAGGATCCCAGTTGCTCTGCTCAACATTGATGAACATTGGTAGCACGTCAACCAAGGTCTTATTAAGGCATTCAGGAAGCCCGTTAGTTTGCGGATGGTTGGCAGTTGTCATGTGATGAGTAATGTTGCTCTGACGGTTTATCTCTGTCACAAGATTCGATTGCAAAACTTTTCCTTGGTCCGTAAATAACGACCTTGGGGCACCGTGTTTTAACACAATGTCTTCCACGATGAATTTGGCTACCATGGATGCATCGGCTGTTTTCATGGCATTTGTGCCAGATAATCAGTGCAAACAATATTCCATCTATTGCCACTGGCAGACACTGGAAATCGTCCAAAGAGGTCAATCCCAACACGCTGGAAAGGCGTTTCAGCTGGTGGAATCTGTATGAGTCGGCCAGGTGGTTTCTGATGAACTGCCTTTCTCCTTTGGCACTCTCAACAGTGGGACACATAGTGACAGACACTCCTAAATAAACTTGGCCAGAAAGATCTCTTGTGTATTCTATCATAGGTCTTACTAAATCCTAAATGCCTGGCCTCAGGTGTGTATTGGATTTTCTGTAGAACATCTAAGCGCATTTGTTTAGGAATCACTGGTAGCCACCTCTTTCCAAACGGATAAAAGTCTTTCTTGCAAAGTTATTCACTAACTACTTTAATTTGTCCTTTCACATCCTCTGACCGATTTAAGGCAAGCATAATTTGAGATATCTTGGCGTCCTTCTTCTGCTTAGCAGAGAGATCCTGGAGTGCAGCAAGACAACCACTATCTTCATCAAAGTCTTCATGGTCTTGCACAGGGTTTCTTGAGAGACAGTCGGCATCTTGGTGTTTCCTTCCACCTTTGTACATAATGGTAATGTCATACTCTTGGAGACGTAGTGCCCACCTGGCAAGTCATCCTGTTGCATCCTTAAGACCTGTCAACCAACAAAGTAAATGATAGTCTGTAACAACTGTGACTGGCCTTCCATTGAGATACTGTCAAAATCTGCACATGGCCCAGATCAGAGCAAGACATTCTCTTTCTGTAGTTGAGCAGTTTCTCTCGGCTTTTGTAAGTGTCCTAGAAGCATAGGCTATAACCTTCTCTTTTCCATCTGAAATTTGCGCAAGAACAGCACTGATCTCATAAAAAAAATGGTTCAAATGGCTCTGAGCACTATGGGACTTAACTTCTGAGGTCATCAGTCCCCTAGAACTTAGAATTACTTAAACCTAAGGACTTCACACACATCCATGCCCGAGGCAGGATTCTAACCTGCAACCATAGCGGTCACGTAGCTCCAGACTGTAGCGCCAAGAACCGCTCGGCCACCTAGGTCGGCCACTGATCTCATACCCGCTGGCATCTGTGTGTAGTTCTGCAGGTGCTCTCTCATCATACAGACCAAGTACAGGGTCAGTGGTCAGAGCTTTTTGCAGCACATCGAAAGAATCTTCTTGAGCACCACCCAATATAAATTTAGCGTCAGATTTTAACAGCTCTTGGAGTGGCGTGGCTTTGATACAAAAGTCTTTGATAAAAAGGCAGTAATAAGAACATAATCCAAGGAAGCTTCTCATATCTATAATACTTTCAGGAATAGGAAATTCCATTATAGATCTCACCTTTTCTGGATCTGGCTGCACGTCATCATTTGGCACAAGGTGCCCAAATATTTTGGTTTCTTTTACTCCAAAGAAACACTTTCTTGGGTTGAGTTTCAGTCCGTCTTGTTGGAGACACTTAAGAACAGCCCACAGTCTTTTTATATGTTCATCAAATGTCTCTGACAATACTATAATGTCATCTAAATAACAAAGACACATCTTCCACTTCAGGTGCCTTAGAAGATTATCCAGCATCCATTCAAAAGTTGCTGGAGCATTACACAAATCAAATGGCATTACCTTAAACTCATTCAGGCCCACAGGGGTGATGAAGGCAGTTTTTTCACAATCAGCTTCATCTACTTCGACTGCCAGTGTCCCAAGTACATGTCCATGGTTGAGAAAAACTTAGCCCCCTTCAGACAATCTAGTGTATCGTCAATTCGTGGAAGAGGGTAAACATCCTTTTTAGTTATCTTGTTAAGCTTTCGGCAATCAACACTAAAGTGCCAACTGCTATCCTCCTTCCTAACAAGGACCACTGGTGATGACCATGGGCTCTGCAAAGGCTGAATGATGTCATTCTTCATCATTTTCTCTACCTCATCTTGAATTATTCAACATTCCATTGCTGACACACGGTATGCTCCCTGGCTTATTGGTTTATGGTCTCCAGCGCTAATCTGGTGCTTCACCATTGATTTGTCTAATTTGTTCTTCACCTGTGGAGTGAAGCATTCAGAGAAATCTTGAAGAATGGCAAGTAGCTTCTTCTGTTGCTCCTTAGAGAGATCTGGTGATAGTCGAGCTAGAAGATCTTGTCTCGTAGTGGTAGTGCTAATTCTGCCCACAGACTTGGCATGGAAGGTTTCTATGATGCTCATCTGTTCTTCAATTACCAGCTCAGCGTTTGCTATGCACACGCGTC
This sequence comes from Schistocerca gregaria, assembly GCF_023897955.1. Lineage (NCBI taxonomy): Eukaryota > Metazoa > Arthropoda > Insecta > Orthoptera > Acrididae > Schistocerca > Schistocerca gregaria. The sequence continues at coordinate 221,515,822 of NC_064931.1, read as the reverse complement.
TTGGAAGGATCAATGGTTCTCGGCGACAGTTAACTATCCACAAGTCACCAAATCCGCCGTGTGGGATTAGCCGAGGAGTCTAAGGCGTTGCAGTCATGTACTGTGTGGCTGGTCCAAGCAGAGGTTCTAGTCCTCCCTCGGGCAAGGGCGTGTGTGTTTGCCCTTAGGACAATTTAGGTTAAGTAGTGTGTAAGCTTAGGGACTGATGACCTTAGCAGTTAAGTCCTATAAGATTTCACACACATTTGAACATTTCACCAAATCCATTCTTAAACAAGATGACAGAGGCTGGGATGACCAATTTGTTCTTCAGTGGTATACTTCTCTTACATTCCACTACAAGATCCATGGGTTGATGCACGGCATGACACGTGACAGTTACTTTTCTAGCTCTGACTGCGGGAATGATCACTTCGTCCAGCACACATAGTTTCCACACACTCGAATGCGCATCTTCCTGTCCACAGTATCTCATGTCGTCTAGCATAATGTTCGAGCGACCACAATCTACAATTGCCTGACAAGTTTTTAAAACGTCCCAGTGAAGAATGACGTCATGACTGCACTCTTGTAAGATGATGAATTCTAAGGGCTGTGTATAGCCACTTATACACACATGAATGACACAACTTCCTGTAGGTTTTACATATTTCCCATTAGCCATCTTCAGCAGAGATGTTTTGCTGTCGACAAATATGGTTTTCTGCAACTGGTAAAGGTACTTCTCCGAAATGACTGAATATGATGCTCCAGAGTCCACAAAACATTTCACCAAATCCATTCTTAAACGAGATGACAGAGGCTGGGATGACCAAGTTGTTCTTCAGTGGTATGCTTCTCTTACATTCCACTACAAGATCCACAGTGGAAACATAGTGGTTGGTTATCCTGGGTACTCCATATGTCAGTCTTCCTTGGTGCCCAAACAGGTTCCTCATGCGGCATTGTAAGAATGTAACTCCGCTTGTGAACTTCTACTCGTTGTTCTTATACCATTGTTTGGCAGTGCCCTGCAAGCCATCCATTAGGGTATTGATGTAGTTCTCTATCAATTTTGTAGTGATCAATGGCACAGGATTTTTCTCTTTGGTGGCGGCTAGCTGATTGGTTGGTGCTTCTAAACGGTGATGGAGACGTTGATCGTTGGGGAGCATCCTCTCCAGCAGCTAGCTTGTGGCGATGGTGACCTATGTTGGCCTGCACCCACATCTTCTTGTTCATCTTCATCCCGGAGCTGGCATCAGCTGAGATTGGTCTACTGTCTTCTGGCACGTCCGCCACCTTTCTCGTTTCTCGACAATAGCGCACAACATGTCCCAGCCGTCCACAGTGGAAACATAGTGGTTGGTTATCCTGGGTCCACCAGATGTCAGTCTTCCTTAGTGCCCAAAACTCCGCTTGTGAACTTCTCCTCGTTGTTCTTATACCATTGTTTGGCAGTGCCCTCCAAGTAGAAAAATACATTACCCAAACACACAGTGTCATTCCATTTGTTAAATTTGGCTATACGCTCATATACCTTCAGCCACTTGTTTTGATCTTGGCTATCATCACCAGAGAACCTGGAAGGATGTCTCATTTGGTGGCACACAGTTGCTGTCATAGTAACATCCTCTTCTTCTTCTGTCTCCAATAGATTGTGATCTGTTGAATATGGCTTGAACTCGGGTTTCTCGCCACGTAAACGGCGGCTCTGTCAGGGCCTGATGATGTGCACTATCACAAGTTCCAATACCCAGCACCTCTACCAGAATAATGTCACGTAGAAGAAGGTGTAATTAGACGAATGACAAACAATAACTTCACTTAACGAAGGTTTATTCAGCACTTGCACATACAAGAGCACGGAGCGAAATGCCTCGGGCCAGAAAACATACAGTATATAATATACAGTTACAGAACATTCCAGTACAATGATTCTTGACGTTTGTGGATACTTCTAGAATGTACTCGAACTGAATACAGAAATTAAAATTGTACAGTCCAGGTGAGTTTGGAACTCACGACCTACCATGCAACAATTAAGTATCATAAGAACTACACCATAGTGCTACTCAGAGTCTTCTGCGACACCAGCCTCTGTGACCAAGCGGTTCTAGGCGCTGCAGTCCGGAACCGCGCTGCTGCTACCGTCGCAAGTTCGAATCCTGCCTCGGGCATGGGTGTGTGTGATGTCCTTTGGTTAGTTAGGTTTAAGTGGTTCTAAGTCTAGGGGACTGATGACCTCAGATGTTTAGTCCCATAGTGCTGAGAGCCATTTGAACCAGGAAAACTGGAAAATGGCACAAATGTCGAAAAAAGCTTGTCATGTACCTATATATAAACAGGAAGAATAACTATTTGCCGCTAATTTTGTGAAAGTATAAAGATGTCCTATTATGATTTCACACAGTGCTGCTTGTCTGTTAGCACTGACAATTCTATGTGTATGCCACAGCTCTCAGTTTTAAGTGAAGTCTATCGGCCACTGTGTTGCCCACGGTAAAAGATAATACTTGAAATTTGGTATTCTTGACACACTCTTGACACTGTGGATTTCTGAATAGTGAATTGCCTAACGATTTCCCAAATGGAATGTCTCATATGTCTAGCTCTAACTATCATTCAGTGTTCAAGATCCGTTAATTCCTATCACATGAGTAGAAATGACAGTCCTGTCAATGGACTGCCCTTTTATATGTACCTTGTGTATGTGATACTACCACCATCTCTATATGTGGAATCGCTATCCCATGACTACTGCCACCTCAGTGTACATAAAGTTACAATTACAAGTGAACTATTTTTCAGTATTGATTCACAAGCACATACTTCTATCTGTTGACCGCTAGAAAATCTAGTTGTTTCTGTATTTGTGTTCTGTATTATTGTATGTAGTCCACCCCCATAGCCGAGTGTTCAGTGCTGCTGACTGCCGTGCGGGGACCTGGGTTTCATTCCCTGTACTGCTAGAGAATTTTTTGCTCATGAGAACAATTGTGGAGCTACTCGACTGATTACTAGTGGTTCCAAGGTCAACTATGAGTTTGAGAGCAGTGTGCTTATTATCATTATTTATTTATCACATGGAAATACACATGCAGTTTACAACGATATTTACACAATATAAAAGAAATATTTATACATAACAGAAGGAATGTACAAGATTTATGGTCAGTATTGATATCCAGAGAGTCTATCAAATCCAGTGCTGCTGGTGAGGTGTTGATTATGTTGTTCCAGCTTCCACTAAAAGATCTATTGGAACATTCCTCTACAATGTGTTCAAAAGACTGTTCGGCTTGCTCCACAGTTGCACATCATGGAGTCTGAGAGTCCCAATTTGTAAGTAAAGGACTTAGTTCTTCCATGTCCATATCAGATTCTGTTGAGCACACACCAGGTTCTTCTAGGTAGTTGGAAGCCTGGTATGCATGTAGGTTCTTCGAGGCCATAGCGAAGTATGCTGGTGTCATTTTTCCATTTCTCCTTCCACACATCTTCAATCCTGAATCGTTCAGGTTCTCAAGCTGTCCAGAATGGTTTTCTTGATTTCAGAAGCATGCAGAGTGGATTGAGCAGTACTTCCTGGGCAGGTAGCCTATGGGAAAGCTTTACATTATTAATCTTTTCCCGTTTATGGGCCGCTGCTTCTTGTCTCAAATGTGGTGGGGCAGTGCTACTGAGATCAGACAGCCAAGGTAATGGGGTTGATCTCAGGGTGCCCATTACAATTATCATGGTGTCATTCAGCTGAACCCTTACTGGCATGCACACTCCTGTACCAGACAGATGCGCAATATTCAGCCACAGGATACACGAGGGATAATCTCACTGTACGAAGAGTGTCAGCTTGTGCACCCCAGGAAGTTACAGCAAGTTTCCGGTTAATGTTGTTCCTGGTCTTTAACCTTTCTGCTAGTGATGTGACATGAGTACTGTACGTAAGTGATCAGTCCAGTGTGATTCCAAGATACTTAGGATGAGCGTTATTTTTAACTGATTTGTTACAGAAGGTGACATTTAGTGTCTGGTTTACTAATTGGTTGTTGAGGTGGAAAGCTGTCACTTCAGTTTTTGTAGGGATACGGCACAATCTCCAATTTCTGTAACAGTGATCAAGTACTCTAAGGTCTTGTATGAGCACATTTTCTCCCTCCTTTAGATGCTTGCTTTGATACTTTAATGGCAGTATCGTCATCATAGCAGAACTTCCTAGATATAGTTTCTGGCATGTCACTTATGTACAGTGCTAACCACACATCTTTCCATATTGCATCCAATGACACCATTGGCAGAGAATCACATGGCAGTCAGTCATGCCCTTTTGGTTTGTTGAGGTCAGAATGCAGAACTTTACCTGCTTTTACCATAATGTATGTTACACCTCCTCCTTTTACCTGGTTAGTTCTACATGAGTAAGATGCTAGAGTGTAATTTTTATATTTAACTTCTCAAACACAAAGGTTATGTAGTGCTCAGACAGAGACAGGATATCACTCTCTTCAGAGTACTCTCAATTTTCCAAACAGTTGAGAAGTCCTCCTAGTTTATTACTCAATCCTCTAACATTCTGATGAAACAAACTAACCTTACTTCTTTTGTGCAATCTTAAGCATTTTTTGGGACTCTTCTGTTATTTAACTTCTATCACAAGATGATGCCTGATTCCTGCCTTTAACCTAAAGATGGTAGCCCTGTCACCATTGATAATAGTTATATTGTTTGGTGTGATGGTGATCCATTGTACATTTTTCTGTAAGAAGCTCAGCCAACCTGTCTTTCCCTTTCTTATCCAGGCATAGGGTATGTGTAGTACATGCCCATCTCCCAATTGTCGCAACAGGCACTACACTCATATGAGAATTAATTTCAGTCAGCAGCAGCCTGCTCAACTCTGTGTTCACTCTGGATCTCAGCAGTGTTAACCCAGGGCTGGCCATGTGCCGTAGGACGTCAACAAAATTCACACTTGTGTGTGAAGTTGCAACACCTATTCCATCCAGGTCACCCTCAATACTGTAATATCTGTCTACATCGAGGCTGTTTCCTGTTGGACCTGTTATGATCACTTTATCCTCTTCCTCAAAATAGTTATACAAATTCTGTACATCTTCTATCATCTAGCGCTTGGCCTCACAATATTTGTGATTAGGTACCCCGTTCCTGAATTGCCGGTCGTGGTGGTCTCGCGGTTAAAGCGCTCAGTCCGGAACCGCGTGACTGCTACGGTCGCAGGTTCGAATCCTGCCTCGGGCATGGATGTGTATGATGTCCGTAGGTTAGTTAGGTTTAAATAGTTCTAAGTTCTAGGGGACTGATGACCAAAGATGTTAAGTCCCATAGTGCTCAGAGCCATTTGAACCATTTTTGAACCTGAATTGTCCTGCACTATTTGCTCCTGCACAATCTGGCCTGTTCCCATGTCCTGGTTACTACCTAGCAAGACTCTTTTCTCCCTAATGTCTTTCATTACTGGCCTATTCTTTTTTTCTTTGATAGAAGTCTCCTGCATCCTTCTGTGACCTACAGCTGGATGAGGAGGCACTCACACTCCTGCATCTGGTACCACAGTTTACAAAGTCACTAAATTACTTCAAAGAAGAAATATCAGTAGAACATACACACATACAGGAATTTATTTATAAGCAAAACCTAGACAGTGAATGTCAGGGATGAACAAGAAAGAAAACGAAAATGGCCTTATAACATCAAGAACATCAAACAGCCACATAAACAGAGATCTGAACATATGAAATGAATTTGGGAAAGCGAAAGCAGAGTGCATGCAGGATGAATTTAAATAATGATTTAACATACATTGCAAAAGGGCTATTCAAATTAATAAATAATCAATAAGAGCCAACCACTGGTAACAATCATTCAGTAAATGATGCACCATTTATAAACAAATAACTAACTCAAACTCTGTTTCTGCATGGTGAAGAAATTTAGAGTACCACTCACCACTTAACTGTTCATAAAAAAATGTACGATAATTTTATCATAGGTTATATTACACTATATATTTATGCTCAAGATGGGCTGGTTGTCTTGCTGACATAATCATTAACAGATTAGTTCTGAACAACAATGAGCCTTATGAATATTTACGTCGCCATTAGATTCTTCACTCTTTAGTATGACTGTTATATCCTGTTACTAGTGCATGTGAGTGTGAGTGTGCTGAACGTAGTGTCACTGCGTGCGTGCACTTAAATGAACCACCAAATGTATCAGTAAAGGCTCACCACTAAGAGGCTGCCTGTTAGGAAGTCCGCACATTGTACGGTCTCTGCCACGCCATCTACTGGTGACTTGTACCTACAAACATGTGGAGCAGCACTGACTCACTCCCACAATGTTCTTTTAGTTTGTACTGGTCACATCAGTTGTTCTGTGTATCGCTAATGTTGCACCTTCTGTGTGATTCTTTGGTCTTATTAGGTGTGGAGCTTATTTCTGTTATTGTTTGTAGGTTTGTGAATAAAGCCATATTGGTATTAGTTGGATTGGTTTCATGTATTACTTGGTTAATACACAATTGGCAATGCATTTGGAGTGGTTTCTGCATGTGCAGTCTTTCAGTGTGGTTTCATCAGGTTTAGTCATTACGGACATCATGCTACTGGTCCTAATTGAACAGCTTACCTCAGCAGTGACCTCTTTGTCTGCTTCCATTAACAGTCAGGGCATCATTCCACGGGTCTGTCCATCCACTTTTCCTCCAGATGATGATTCAGCCAAGGATTGGGGAGCTCGTGAAAAAGTCTCACATAGCATTTTTTGGCATTCAGTGTGACAGACTCAAATTTGTGCAAAGCTTTATTCGTCTCATGGATTCCACCTAAGGTGTATCAATTATTGTGTCAGAATGCCCCTTTACAAAGAATAGGGCACACAAAGAAGGGCCACACTGTCTCCATGTGTTATTCAGCAAAGGTTGCTTGGGATATGGACATAGACATAAACTGTGTGACTCCAATGCTTTTGACTTATCCCAAGTTGTTTATCGGGTTAAGCGTTTTTCGCCAAGGGCTCTAGCTACAGGTTGACACAGGTGCTGCAGTGACGTTACTGAATTCTGAAATCTATGTGAGTTTAGGCTCACCACTGTTGACACCATGCACGTAAAAGATGGTCAGTTATAACAAACAGTACATTGCACTGTTCGGACAGTTTATGACATCTGCCTCTTACAAGTCAGTGGTTCGTTCCATTACATTTTTGGTGGTTTCTGATGCTGGTATTGAGAATTTGTTTGGGATTGATGCATTTTAGGCATCTGGACCTTCTATCACCAGTACAGTTCACCTTGTGTCCAATCTGGTACCACATTCTAAATTGGAAACACTGTGTGAGGACTTTTCAGACTTGTTTTCGGAACGTGCAGAGAGTGTTACAAATTTGTGTGCTCATGTTTCTTTGAAATCCATGGCTCGGTCTCATTTTTGCCATGTGTATCCTATTCCTGTCACCCTGAAAGTTCAAGTGAAAGCAGAATTGGACAGATTTCTATCCCTGGGGCTAGTGCATCATGTTATGGCTAGTGAATGGTCGTCTCCGCTGGTTGTAGTTTGGAAGCTGTCATGGAAACTTCACCTCTTGGTGACTTCAGTACCACAGTCAACATGCAGTTGATCGTAGATACATGTCCTCACCCATGCCAGGAGAAACTGTTGGCAAAAATATCAGGTGGCTAGAAGTTTTCTAAAATTGATTTGTCTGAAGTGTATCTGCAGGTCCTGTGGACAAAGAGTCTTGGTGTGTTCTGGTTTTGAATATTTCTTTAGGCTTTATCAATATCTGTGTCTTCCTTTTGGTGTGGCTAGTGCCCTTGCTATTTTACAACAATTTCAGAGCAATTGACTATGCCTGTTCTGAGTGTCATTAAGTATCTGGATCATATTTTTGTCACGGGTTCCTCCACGTCCGATCACTTGAAAAGCTTGTACACTTTGTTTTCTGTCTTACAGGACACAGGCGTACAGTGTAACCTTGCAAAATCTCAGTTTTTCAACCTACTATTGTTTATTTGGTTAAATTGGTAAGAGATGGAACTGATCCCCTATGGTACACAAAACAGGTCCGAATGCTGTTGCAGAGGCAACGGAAAAAGCATGCGAAGTTCAGAAGAACACGAAATCCCGAAGATTGGGTAAAATTTACAGACGCGTGAAATTTGTCACGGACTTCAATGCGAGATGCCTTTAATAAGTTCAACAACGAAACATTGTCTCGAAATTTGGCAGAAAATCCGAAGAAATTCTGGTCGTATGTAAAGTACACAAGCGGCAAGACGCAGTCAATACCTTCGCTGCACAGTGCCGATGGTACTGTTACCGACGACTGTGCCACTAAAGCGGAGTTATTGAACGCAGTTTTCTGAAATTCCTTCACCATGGAAGACGAATGGAATATTCCAGAATTTGAAACACAAACAGCTGCTAGCATGAGTTTCTTGGAAGTATATACCTTAGAGGTTGCGAAGCAACTCAAATCGTTTGATACGGGCAAGTCTTCAGGTCCAGATAGTATACCGATTAGGTTCCTTTCAGATTACGCTAATACAATAGCTCCCTACTTAGCAATCATATACAACCGCTCGCTCACCGATAGATTTGTACCTACAGATTGGAAAATTGCGCAGGTCGCACCAGTGTTTAAGAAGGGTAGCAGGAGTAATCTATCGAACTACAGACCTATATCTTTGACGTCGGTTTGCAGTAGGGCTTTGGAGCATATACTGTATTCAAACATTATGAATCACCTCTAAGGGGATGATCTATTGATACGTAATCAGCATGGTTTCAGAAAACATCGTTCTTGTGCAACGCAGCTAGCTCTTTATTCGCACGAAGTAATGGCTGCTATCGACAGGGAATCTCAAGTTGATTCCGTATTTCTAGATTTCCGGAAAGCTTTTGACACCGTTCCTCACAAGTGACTCCTAATCAAGCTGCGAGCCTATGAGGTATCGTCTCAGTTGTGCGACTGCTTTCGTTATTTCCTGTCAGGAAAGTCGCAGTTTGTAGTAATATACGGCAAATCATCGAGTAAAACTGAGGTGATATCAGGTGTTCTCCAGGGAAGCGTCCTGGGACCTCTGCTGTACCTGATCTATATAAATGACCTGGGTGACGATCTGAGCAGTTCTCTTAGGCTGTTCGCAGATGATGCTGTAATTTACCGTCTAGTAAGGTCATCCGAAGACCAGTATCAGTTGCAAAGCGATTTAGAAAAGATTGCTGTATGGTGTGTCAGGTGGCAGTTAACGCTAAATAACGAAACGTGTGAGTTCCAAAAGAAATCCCTTGGAATTCGATTACTCGATAAATAGTACAATTCTCAAGGCTGTCAATTCAACTAAGTACCTGGTTGTTAAAATTACGAACAACTTCAGTTGGAAAGACCACATAGATACTATTGTCGGGAAGGCGAGCCAAAGGTTGCGCTTCATTGGCAGGACACATAGAAAATGCAACAAGTCCACCAAAGAGACAGCTTACACCACACTCGTTCGTCCTCTGTTAGAATATTGCTGAGCGGTGTGGGATCCTTACCAGGTGTGATTGACAGAGGACATCGAAAGGGTGCAAAAAAGGGCAGCTCGTTTTGTATTATCACGTAATAGGGCAGAGAGTATGGCAGATATAATACGCGAGTTGGGATGGAGTCATTAAAGCAAAGACGTTTTTCGTTGCGGCGAGATCTATTTACGAAATTTCAGTCACCAACTTTCTCTTCCGAATGCGAAAATATTTCGTTAAGCCCAACCTACATAAGTAGGAATGATCATCAAAATAAAATAAGAGAAATCAGAGCTCGAACAGAAAGGTTTAGGTGTTCGTTTTTCCCGTGCGCTCTTCGTGAGTGGAATGGTAGAGAAATAGTGTGACTGTGGTTCGATGAACCCTCTGCCAAGCACTTAAATGTCAATTGCAAAGTAATCATGTAAATGTAGATGAGGTGTCGCTGGATTGAGTTCGCTCTCTGCCAGACCACATCTCTGCTGTTACACGTAAGCCTCTCCCATGCCCCCTTCCCAATGGCTGCCTCTTCCAAATGTGGTGGCCTGGAGTTCCAGCTTCCCAGCACTGAGCACCAGTCTGTTTCCTGCCTACAGTCCACTGCTGCAGCCTGCTGTTCCAGTCAGGCTGCCTCCATCTGTCCCCTAACCATCATCACCTCAGCCATCATTGCTGGTAGGTCAGCCCCATCTCCTCTGCACTGGGACCTGGCTGCTACTGATGACATAGTGATAGCAATGGCACCCTCCTCCCCTTGCTGCCATCGAGTGCTGCGTGGGGACGCTACCCTCGAGCACGCCAATGTCTCTGTACGTTCTGGCCCTGCGCTCCAGTGTCCACCTGGCACATCGTCCCATCTCCCTGTCGGCACCAGCTGCTGCCACTCTGGATATGATGGATGTGTCTCTCATCAGGTTGCTGGTTTCTCATCCAATGCCTCTTTGCAGAAGGGAGAGGTGTACTGTATCCTGCTACTAGTGCATGTGAGTGTGTGTGTGTGTGTGTGTGTGTGTGTGTGTGTGTGTGTACATAAATCAGCTGCCAACTGCATCAGTGCTGGTCGTCACTAGAGCTGTGCTGTCTCATATTCACTATGCTCTTTTAGTTTGTGCCATGCACATGAGTTGTTTCCTGTATTGCTTATGTTGCACCTTCTGTATGATTCTTTTGTCTTGTTACCTGTGGATCCACAAGAGGTTTATTTCCGTTAATATTCAGAGGTTTATGAATTAAGTCACATTTGTGTTACTTGGATCAGTTTCATATATTACATGGTTACTACAATGACAGTTTTGAAATACAAATTTTGATTTATAAACCAGTCATAGAAGACATCTTGATTTAAATTTGTGCATATCATAGCAGAGAGTGCTGTAGACAGGGCACCACTTCCCTACACTATGTCATGAGCCCTAGCAGCACCATACGGGCATCCTCTTTTGGGAGACATTTTAGGCTGGTACTGGACAATGCTGGAGCAGTTGTGCCCCAGGCTTCACGCAGGCCACACCAGCAGCTCGCTGTATGGAGTATCGTCATTGCCGTGAGCACCTGCCACTGACACTACACAAGACTGCTCTCTGTTGCTCCCAGCTGACTTGTCATGCCAGTGAAACAAATTTCTTGGTCATTGTTTTCTTTTCAATCTAATTAGTGTCATACAAGTGTTGATTCTCTTAATTGGTGCTGTTTGCCTGAATAGTCTCAGGGTCAAGATGTCTGTTCTCACTAAGCAACCCACTCAAAAGTAAAGCTTTGTCAATCACCACAAAGATGAAGATACACAACACTATCATCTGCCCCATAGTGCTGCATGGTTCAGAAAGCTGAATGCTTACAAAGAATGAAAGAGAGAATCTGAATGTTTTCAAAAGAAAAGTAATGAGAAAAATCTGGGGACCTCTGCTGGAGAATGGCGCATGGAGAACTCAAAAGGACAATGAAATTTATCAGTTAATGAAGCAACCCACTATCATCCAGAAATTAAAAAGTAGGAGACTGCAATGGGCTGGACATGTGGCTAGAATGGAAAACAACAGAATCACCAAGAAAGCATTTGAAGGAACTCTCCTGGCAACAAGACCATTGGGCCAATCTCGTACAAGGTGAAAAGATGACATAGAGAAGTGTATCACAGCATTAGGAATTTCCACAGGGTGGAGAGAGGCTGCAAGATATAGAAGGCAGTGGAAGCAGATTGTTGATAAAGCATGTGGTCTACAGGGGCTGTGACTGCTGAGGGGGGAGGGGGGAGAGGGAGGGTGGGAGAGAGAGAGAGAGAGAGAGAGAGAGAGAGAGAGAGAGAGAGAGAGAGAGAGAGGGAGGGAGAGAGTTCAAGGTTAAGGTTGCTGTTCACTGATGGCGTATTTTTGCATAAGGTTTGAGATTCATTTTGTCTTATTCATGTCTGTCCCACCATCAGAGCAATCTTTATCACAAGTCATTCAGTTACAGGAGCAACAAATTCAGAAAATGCTACAGGACATATCTCAGCTCATTCAAGTTTTGGTTACTACCGCCGCATGTTGGCATGCCGCTCCCATATCTGCACCAACTTTTTGGCTGTTTGCTGGTCAGTAAGAGGACTGCACCCTGCACCATCAACAGTCTGAGTTGCACATTATGGGCAAAGTAATGCAGAGCTTATTTTATTGCCAGTGTAGGTGCAGAAATGTTTAAATTGTGCTGCCAGTTTTTTTGAGGCTCTTGTTCGAAAGACATGGACTATGACTTGTTAGTAGAACAGTTAGATGTACATTTTTATTGTCACAGTTGCCTACAGACAAGCAATACACATGCCACATTCTTGGTTCATGTCAGACAGTCTTCCGCACAATGTTCGAGTGAGCTTGTTTGTGGCTTATAGCGTGGCCCTCAGTTTTGTGTTCACAGAGCTCTACAGTGACAGTCCTGCCTCTCTTGGCCCAGCCCTTGCCTGTGACACTATCAGACATTGTCTCTCTTGTTGTGGCCAGCGCTCTTCTCGGAATCACTTCTATCTACACTGGCCCTGTCACTGCCGGCCCCCTTGTCATCACCCAGCCTCTAGGCAATGACATCGGCCTTGTCACTCCAGACGTCACTGACCCTATTGCAGCCAGCTCTCATCATTGTTTCACCTGTCAGTGATAGCATCATTCCAGTTATCAGTTCACATATCACTGGCCCTGTTTTTGCTGGCCCTCCATGTCGTCACAACCAGTAGTGACACCGCTCCCAGCCCTGTCATTGCTGGCCCTCCTGCCATCGAAACTCCTGTTGATGTTGATGCCAGCTATCTTGTCAGTGTGTTCTTTGCTGCTATCTCTGCAGCTGGCCCCATTTCCCTGCTGGCATTGCCATTGCTGCCCCTTGGTACTCCTGTTGTTGCTGCTGGCTTAGCCAATGGTCTCATCATTTCTGCTGGCACCACTGATACCACGGTCTGTTCTTCCTGTCCTGGGTTGTGCCTTCATAGAAATTTCGCCACAAGCCCCACCTACATCCAGTCAGCCCCGTCATTCCATGTGGGGGCCAGCTGCTGTTCCTCTACAAGGGAACAGCATAATCATTGTATTGGGATCAATTTCTTGTGCTGTTTACTACTTTTTTCAATATATTCATGTGACTTGTGTTGAGATTTTGGATGTTATCACACAATGTTTGTGTTTTTCTATTCAAGTCAGTCAGATGTCATGGGTCCTACACCCCATCCTCAGTAGTCTTGTTCATTGTAGCTTACATTCTTATTCAAGTGTTTTTGCTATATCTGGCATTCCTTTTATGCCTAGTGTTTTGGCTCTGTTCAATGCTGTTGGAAAGCAAGTTTGTGTTACAGTACTTTTCAATATCCTGTTCAGTTCTCAGGCATACATTTGCACACTGGCTCACTGTACTGTTGTTTCAATCCAGGTTTTTGGGCAGTCAGCACTGGTAGCTGTGTTGTGCCTCATCCTTTGGGTGTGGCACTTCTTTGAAATGTTTGCACCATCTCTTTTTAAGGGGGAGGGGTGTGGTGTATGCAGGGCTGTCCCCTGCATATTTTGGCCACCACAATAACACATATGCTTCATGAGCCATTTACAGCCCGTGCCTCACCACAGAGCTTGTTTGTCAATAGATTCACAGCACTGTGTATAGTCAAGCCACCAGCAGCCACCACTGCACCCCAGGGTGCCAATCTTGCCGACATATGGCATGCCTATCGTGGCAGAGAGCGCAGTAGGCAGGGCACTAGTTCACTAAATTGTGTCAAGTGTTCTTGCAGTGCCATGCAGGTATCCTTCCATGGGAGACTATTTAGGCTGGTGCTGGACCAGTCACATCCTCAAGCTTCACGTCGCCACACCAGCAGCTAACTGTACGGAGCCACTGCCCTTGCCATGAGCAGCTGTCTCTGACACTACACAAGACCACCATCTGCCATTCTCAAGAGCCATGCGACATTGTCTCTTCAGCAGTTATCATCATCTGACTCATTAGCTGAGACAACTATTGATGCCTGCCATCTTGGAAGTAAGATATTATCATCCAAGCCATCATCTCCGACAACTGATGACGATAAACATCCCAAAAGCACTCAATCACCTACCATGGCTCGTGGGCTGCATTATGTGGGCTATTGTATTTGAACACTGTTTCCTATATTAATAATAAACAGTTGTTATTACATACTGTCTTTCATCAGTCCTCAGTGCAAGGATACTTCAACACGGATATGAACAACTATTATGTAGAATTTTTCACAAGACGTGGATTGAAAGTTTTATAGTGAATGACATCTATACTTCTATTGCCTCTAATATGTCTTGTGGCTTGTCAAAATGTTGAATTAGTTGTACCTGGCTATAACTGTGAATCCATGCCTCTAATGGCCAAAAAAAGTCATGACTGGCGTGGACAATCTGAATACCTTTTTGCATAAACGCACTCTCCTTTTACATAATACTAGTGATATTCTCCTTGTACCATAAGCGTATCAAATGTCTCTTCATCAGAATATACCATTACAGAATGAATAACATAAACAAAGGGAGGATGAACACAGAAAGTACTGAAGATGTACTGTTGTAGTACATCTTATTGGGCACAACTAATGGCACTAGTAGTTGCGAAATTGGTTTTCAAGATGGCGCCGAGTGTAAATTGTGACTGTGTTAATTACCAGAATAAACTCAACATAAACGTTAAAAAGTGTTTAACATGCAAAAACTTTGATGCATATCGTGATGATATATGTATCGCGTGTTTTGTTATTAAAAAGTTTCGGAAGGAAGACATGGGGTGGCCCAAAATTGCGAAACTGAAATCGCACATGGAGATAGTACGTCGTCTTACGAATCGCAAGAGCCAATACAAAGACTTTGCTAATGTAAATCACGCGCCTTAAAGGGTATAACCGGCACAAACTGTAAAACTGTATACCATTTCGCGTGTGTAAAGACAAATCCAAGACGAAAACTATAGTGTAGCGGAAGGTGTAATGAATATGGCCTAGACAAAGCACTACAGAAAAGCGACTGCAAAGTCAAAATTATTGCTATGCTGTTAGAAGAGGTACACCCTTGAAATACAAATATACCAATAACAATCAATGTGAGTATAAAACAAACAGTGATCTTGTAATTGATAATGATACTAGAACCAGCGGTAACAAACGTGTCACCAACTGTAAAAAAATGCGGGAAACCGCTAAAAGTGGTGTAGCATGTGTAAGATGTGAAACAAAATTTCACTTTCGATGCGCAAAGGTGAAAGGAAGTGAGAAATTTACAAAAACGTGGAAGTGTAATACATGTAGGCCTACCGATATAGTCAGAAGGGCCGCAAATATCCCGCTAACAAACAGATTTTAAGTGCTCGATGTAGATAGTAAGGATGATGCTCGTGAAGCTCATACAGAACATTCTCAATCATCGAATGTTACAGTAACTCTTCCTGAAAGCACTATCGCTTCTGAACTTCAACAAAGAGATCCTCAAATTCCGTGTGATGCTGCTGTTCCTGTCCCGAAAACCATTAAACAAATTTCCCAAGAAGAGGTTAGCGTCCTGTACACAGAACCAAACAATCAATGATTAGATTAGATTAGATTAATACTTGTTCCATAGATCATGAATACGACACTTCGTAATGATGTGGAACGTGTCAGGTTAATAAAAGATGTCTGTACAAGAAATTACATTACACAAAATATTGCATGACACTAATGATTAAGTTTTTTTTTTTTTACTTACTTTATATCTAAAAATTCAGCCAATGAGTAGAAGGAGTTGTCATCTAGAAATTCTTTTAATTTATTTTTAAATGTTTGTTGGCTATCTGTCAGGCTTTTGATGCTGTTTGGTAGGTGCCCAAAGACTTTTGTGGCAGCATAATTTACCCCTTTCTGTGCCAAAGTCAGATTTAACCCTGCATAGTGAAGATCATCCTTTCTCCTGGTGTTATAGGTATGCACACTGCTATTACTTTTGAATTGGGTTGGATTATTATCAACAAATTTCATAAGGGAATATATATACTGTGAGGTTACTGTGAGGATCCCTAGATCCTTAAATAGATGTCTGCAGGATGACCGTGGGTGGGCTCCAGCAATTATTCTGATTACACGTTTTTGTGCAATGAATACTTTTCTACTCAACGATGAATTACCCCAGAATATGATGCCATACGAAAGCAGTGAATGAAAGTAGGCATAGTAAGCTAATTTACTGAGATTCTTATCACCAAAATTTGCAATAACCCTAATAGCATACGTAGCTGAACTCAGACGTTTCAGCAGACCATCAATGTGTTGCTTCCAGTTTAACCTCTCATCAATGGACACACCTAAAAATTTTGAAAATTCTACCTTAGCTACAGACTTCTGTTCAAATTCTATATTTATTACTGGAGTTGTGCCATTTACTGTACGGAACTGTATATACTGTGTTTTATCAAAATTTAAAGAGAGTCCGTTTGCTGAGAACCACATAATAATTTTGTGAAAAACATCATTTACAATTACATCACTTAGTTCTTGGTTTTTGGATGTTATTACTATACTTGTATCATCAGCAAAAAGAACTAACTTTGCATCTTCATCAATGTGGAATGGTAAGTCATTAATGTATATCAAGAACAGTAAAGGACCTCAGACCGAACCCTGGGGGACCCCGTGCTTGATAGCACCCCAGTTTGAGGAATCAGCTGTTGTTTTAACATTACACGAACCACTTATTTCAACTTTCTGCATTCTTCCAGTTAAGTATGAATTAAACCATTTGTGCACTGCCCCACTCAAACCATAATGATTTAGCTTATCTAAAAGAATTCCATGATTTACACAATGAAAGGCCTTTGAGAGATCACAAAAAATACCAATGGGTGATGTCCGGTTATTCAGAGCATTTAATATTTCATCAGTGAAAGCATATATAGCATTTTCTGTTGAAAAGCCTTTCTGAAAACCAAACTGACATTTTGTTAGTACTTTATTTTTACAAATATGGGAGGCTACTCTTGAATACATTACTTTCTCAAAAATTTTTGATAGAGCTGTCAGAAGAGAGATTGGGCGGTAGTTGTTGACATCCGACGTATCCCCCTTTTTATGCAATGGTTTTACAATGGCATATTTCAGTCTATCAGGGAAAACACCCTGCTCCAAAGAGCTATTACATACGTGGCTGAGAATCCTACTTATCTGTGGGGAACAAGCTTTAAGTACTTTGCTGGAAATGGCATCAATTCCGTAAGAGCTTTTACTTTTCAGTGAGTTTATTATTTTACTGATTTCAGAGGGAGAGGTTGGTGGAATTACAGTTGTTTCAAACTCGCAGGTATGGCCTCTTCTATTAATAGCCTTGCCTCTTCTAGTGAAGATCTAGATCCTATTTTCTCCACAACATTTAAAAAATGATTATTCAAAATATTTTCAATTTCTGATTGTTTGTTAGTGCACTTGTCATTCAGTTTTATTGCACTAAAATCTTCCTGTGCTCTTGGTTGCCCTGTTTCCCTTTCAATAATATTCCAAATTGCTTTAATTTTATTATCAGAGTTACTGATCTCAGACATGATACACATGCTTCTGGACTTTTTAATAACTTTTCTTAGTACCGCACAATAGTTTTTATAATATTGAACAATTTCGGGGTCAGTACTCCCTCTTGCTGTTAGATACAGTTCTCTTTTACGGTTGCAAGATATTCTTATTCCTTTAGTTAGCCAAGGTTTTTCATATGTTTTCTTGGAATTATGTTTAACTATTTTCTTGGGAAAACAATTTTCAAATACCCTTAAAAATGTATTGTGAAATAAGTTATATTTCAAGTTTGCATCAGGTTCCTTATACACTTCATCCCAGTCTAGCTGCTGTATGCTTTCCCTAAAGTTTGCAATATTTATATTGTTAATTGAACGCACTGCTTTGAAAGTCTGATTTATTATACTGCATGGAGCTATGTCATGTACTGTAACAAGCTGTGCACTATGATCTGAAAGACCATTCTCAACAGGATAAGCATTTATGTCCTTAAACTTATCTTGGTCTAGGACAGTAGACCGCCAACAAAGACAATGGCAGGCTGTTCCTGTCACAGAACGCGGTATAGACTGTGCAAACTTTCCACCCTTGGAAAAACAGATTTAGTGTCTTTGAGAATGTTGATGCCTACAGGAAAAAACATTAAATTAGAGTCACAAGTCAAGGTGCTTAACACAAGTAAGGTTAATGAAAGTGAAGCGAGTAATAGGTGTAGCAACAATATTACATCAACTGTCAATAGAAGTGAAGTGAATAATGGGTGCAGTAAAAATATTACGTCAACTGTCAATAGAAGTAATGAAACCGAAAACCCCAAGGAAGCAAGCCGCAATTGCAGACCTAGGCCTGTGAAAATACATTTATATGCAGACAGTCATGGAAGAAGATTAAAGGATATGGTTGAGAACAATTCAAGCCACCATATCTCAGACACAATAAAATCTAGTGCAAAATTTAAAGATGTTGTATCAGGTTCTTCATCAGCAGAAGCTATGGAACTGGCAGGTTTCCTGGCTGGATAAAATGACGTAGCGAGAAATGAAGGAAAAGACTTCTTGTTATCATTAAAGAAGAAATTGCAGGAACTACAAAATACGAACATTCTCATGTTTTCAATACCAGGTCTGCATGATCTTCCATCCTGGTCTTGTGTGAATGTTGAAGTGATAAGAGTAAATGAGGAAGCGAACAAAATTTGTAAATACTTTAAAAATGTCTGTTTTGTAAGCATAACTAACTTACATAGAAGATTCCACACTGCTCTTGGTCTTCATCTGAATCAACTCGGAAAGAAGTATGTGAGTAATGAAATCATAAAAGTAGCCAATGATTTAGGCATAGCAAAAATCGATAGCTCTGAGTCAATACCACTTTGATTTAGGGGAAACTCTTTTTTAGAGGCAGCAAAGAAGGGCCGAGACTAACAGATTTTCCCAGATTCACACTGGACGACCAAATTAAAGATAAGAATAATATAATAAATGTCGGTAACACTAGAGAGAAATATAGCAGTAATGACGATTGCCCCCATGAAAAATTACTCACCAGCTTTGTCTCTCAAGATAGGTTATCTCAATGTTGAAAGTATAAGTGGAAAACACGTAATTTTAAACGAATTTGCAAATGAGAACTTATTTGATGCATAATGCGTAAGTGCAAAGGATATGAAATATCTTTTCATGTACTAGATGATTTCCACTTAACATACGCCATACAGCTTTAGCAGAGAGCAGCATATTCATGGGCGTGTGTCAAGTTACATTAAGAAAGAATTAATAAATGATAGTAATGAACTAGATCTAGGATTTCTGTGCAGTGAGATACATTTCGAAGCCACAGGTGTATGTCTGGATCTTTTAAAAATTGCTATTGTATTTCTTTATAGATCACCAGACGGAAATCCACTAATATTTTTAGAAAAACTTGCGACTTTACTAAATTTCTTTCTTAGTCCTCAGTGGAAAAAATATAATATAGTGATTGGTGGGGACATCAATGCCGCATTTGATGTAAACAAAGACGTACACACAGTAAATGAATTTAAAAACCTGTTACGACAATTCAACTTCATTTTTACAAACTGCAAACCCACAAGACAGTCCACTTGTCTCGACTACATACTTATAAATGTCAGTAGATAGTTACTGCCTTCAGATGTAGCTGTCTTCTATTTCTCAGACCATGACTCAGTTTGGATAAAAATAGGAACAGGTAGGCCTAATATGGGCTATAAGGAGTTTAAAGAGCCTAAAATAGTCATCACAAGACCAATAACGCAAGAAAAATTGTATAATTTCATGGTCTCACTCAGTAATTATGACTGGTCACATATGTTGAACAATAATGCCCAGGGCTCTGCCAATACATTGTTCGGTAGATTTTTTTCATTCTTTCTTAAATATATTTGAGACCAACTGCCTTCAATACAAATGTAAAGTTAACCCTAAAAGTAACAGTAATAGACACAGGGATAAGAATCCATGGTATATCGCTCAACTAGCCAATATGAAAAGGAGATTGTTGTTGTATAGAGATTCTTACAGACTTCAGAAAATTGATATGGCTAAACAAAGGTACTCAAGAGCACAAAAGGAATATAAGTATGCTTTGCATGAGGCCAAAAAACAATATAACCTAGTCAGCATTGCGTCATCAAAAATGCAAAAAAGCATGGACTATAATAAATTCAGTGGCCAAAAGCGAGCAGAAAGCTGACGTAGAAATTTCACCAGATGAATTTAATAACTACTGTATAAAATCTGTTAACCACATTAGGGAAAGCATTGGGAGGCTGCAAGAAACTGTAGCTGATCTAATTAAATATCATAATGTAGACTACACCCTGAAAGACAGATTCCTTTTAACAGATGTCACACCAGATGTTGTTTTAACTATTGTAAATAATGTTAGGCCCTCTGATAGTGAAGATATATCTGGTATTTCTTGTAATATGTTAAAAAAGATAATTGGATGCATAGTATATCCTCTTACTAAATGTATAAACAGATGTCTAATTGAAGGAGTATTCCCAGATGTATTAAAATTATCCAGGGCAGTGCCCATTTACAAGAAAGGGGACAAAAATTGCCCATCTAGCTATCGCCCAATCTCTCTGACACCTATTTTATCTCAACTTTTGGAATTCATTATCAACTCCCAGTTGTAAGATTATCTGACATGTAATAACATTATTATTGCGGTACAATTTGGCTTTAGGAAGGGCAAATCCACAATCCATGCCATTGACTCCCGACTAAAACAGTGCCTAATGATTATGAAGAAAAAAATTTTGCTGGGGCTATCTTTTGTGGTCTTAGCAAAGCCTTCAGTTGTGTGGAGCATATTTCACTCCTCAACAAACTAGTGTATTATGGAATCACAAACAGTGAAACTGACAACATCTTCGAATCTTTCCTCATCAAGTGTAAACAAATTGCTTATATTGGTAAAGTTAAGTGCAGTGTGCCACAAGGCTCAGTATTAGGACCTCTGCTATTTATCCTAATGACAAACGATCTACCATCTTACATAAATACTCGCTCCATTCTCTATGCAGATGATACCACTTTTTTTTAATATCAGCTCAGACATGGATATGCTCCAAACTGTGGCAAATGACACAATATCACAAGCATCAGCCTGGTTTCGAGGTAATGAGTTCCTGCTTAATGAGAGTAAAATTCAAAAGATTGTATTTAGTTTAAGAGATCTGCCAGTAGCAGACTTCATGGATAGTGTTAAGTTCTTAGGTATTGTTATAGATAGTAAATTGACTTGGGAGTCATACATTAGTGCAAGGCTGTCTAGAGCGGTGTATTTGTTAAGGAATTTAAAAAATCATGTACCTGCGGCCTATGTAAGATCGGCCCACTTTGCTTTTTTTTCAAAGCATTATATCTTATTGACTTAATATGGGGCAATAGCTCACAGCTTCAGGACATTTTGGTACTTCATAAGAAAGTAATTCGAATTATCACAAACAGTGATAAACTGGCCCACTGCAAACCACTGTTTATCAATTCAAAAATATTAACTGTTATAAACTTGTATATTTACGCTACCTTACTGCATATAAAGAGCAACTTATCAGAATACCAGCGTAGAAGAGATGTACACTCTCATGGAACCAGAAATGGTAGCCATCTTGACATACCTTACTACAGATTATCCAAGTCACTGAACAGCTACAAAGTATGAAGCTGTTTAACAAACTGCCACTAGAATGGGTAGAAGCTCCATTTGATTTATTTAAAGACAAATTATTCAGTTGGTTAGCTGTAAATCCTTGCTATGCACTTCAGGAATTTTATGACTGTAAAATATCATAGTGGTAGCGGTTTGGAGAGTACAGCATAATTTCTTTAACTGAGTAATTTGTATTATTTGATTTTAAATATTGTATTTTATGGAAATGCTTTGTAACTTGTATATATGTAACTTGACTTTGTCAATTGCTGTAATAGCTAAACGGCAATAAAATTTCATTCAATTCAATTCAGTTACACCATCTAGCATCAACAAGTCCCATTCACTTCCCTCCATGTAGCACAACATAACAGATACCTATAACATCAGCAAAGGAATGGATACCTTGTTCCTGGATATCAAAAAAGCCTTTGATCGCTTTTAGCACAATAGTCTCACCTGCAAATACAGTGATGCTCATTTCCCTGATCAGTTCTTATGTCTGACACACTTATATGTCACAAACAGAATTTTCAACACTGACATTCATGACAAACAACATGGTATGATATTCAATCCCAGCTAGTCCAGAGCACCATCAAAGGGCACCTCTTCTTTAAACCTACATTAATGATATTCCAGCAACACATAACATGATGGCCACCATTTATGCAGATAAACCACTATCCTAGTGCAAGACTGCAAAAAAAAAAACAAGCACCAAGTAAAAACTGTTCAAACACAAACACAGCAGACAAACTACTCTACACACACACTCAATATGTTTCCATAAGAAAGTCAAATTCCTTCATGTCTAACTGGATTTGAAAATCACATGGTGGGACCACATACAACACATTGCCAACAAAGCACACATAAGGCTCAAATAACTGTACTCTGAGCTTAACAAGCAAACCACACTAAATAGGAGGGCACCGAGGTTCATGTATATGACACTTACACTTATCAGACCACTGATGACATACACAGCTCCAGTCTGTGGTTACACAATTCCAACATGTCTGCACAATCTATGGATCATACAGAATAATGTATTATGGATATTATGCAATGCTCCAAGATACAAACACACTGCAAACTTACATACATAATTCTGTCTTGATACTCCGTTGGAGGTATTCAAAAAAGCTCACCACATGACTGTACAAGAACTCAAGGCACTCAAACAACCCATCCATTCTGAGTCTGGAAATCTACAGTCACAACCACAGATGGAAGCAAGCCAACCATAAATACTTTTCCTTGAGGAAACTTTACCATCTATGGTAGGCTTAAATTAAGCACACAAATAATGCAATACTGTAAAAACCCTGTGTCACATCAAATCTGACTGGTGCCACAAGCCGTACTCTCACAGCCAACCAATTGGTACAAACAGGGAAGCTGAACACACAAAAAACAAACAAATCCCTCATGACTCTACACAATGAGTGGCCACTTTTATAGTCAAATTGACCTGTCAGATGATGACTTTCGCATGTTACACACACACTGACACTACCGCTGGCCCAGGAGATATCACTAGAGACCAACTATAGTGGTAACACCTCTCTGCTAACTTTTCCTAACACCCACAAAATGTTGCTACTGGAGCAAAGCACTGCCATCCCAGACTGTCACAAAACTTTTTCTTCTCATGCCACTTACTGTAGCAATTGTTTTCCACTTTGCCCTTAAAAACGCTACCCTTCAATCACTTTCTGTCTATTTTCTCGTTAATGGGACCATATAGTGGGTGATCACACTCAGATGTTCAGACATCATCACAGACCCACATTCTGTGACTCATAAATTCATATACTAACCTTTTCCAGAGATGATGAACTTCTTGTGTTGGTCACCAGATTTGGAGGGGCTATACTTTTTGCTTCAGTTGAGTAGTGCAGCACAGTAAGGCATGGAGTGTTAAGACATGGCATGGTATACTGTCAATAATAATTTTTTGACATCACCACCAAAATGATACAAAATTTCCTTTTAGACAAAAAACGTACAGTTTTGAGAGCTCTTTTCCAACAGTACTTTGTTTTCATATAATCACGGAAATTTATTTTCCTTCTTTTTTCAGCAGCTTCCAGGCAATGTAAGGTTCACCACTGTATTTTACCAAAATAAAATGACTCATATTGTTTCCAGGAAAAAATGGCTGTACAGTAAGTCTGAAACAGCCTGAATATTTGAATGTTCTATTCTTTGACACAGCACCAGAAATACAGAATGATTCCGTGATGATTTTTCAAATTTTGGAGGATAATGAATAAGGAAGGGCAAATGTACCGATCTGAGGTAAGGGGCTCGTGCCCAGGAATGACCGGGTTGAAAGTTGTAAGCAAAATTGTTCTGATACCTGTGACAGTGGAATACTTATACCAGCATTGTTGCCAAGACTGCAGGGTAGACAATTTTCAGAGGTGGTAGTATGGACCCAAAAAAGGAAAAAGAAAACACGAAAACAAAAATGTTCAGTAAGTATGGACTCTTAACTGCATACCTTAACAGTTATGAACACTTGTTCATCTTCGCTACTGTGAAGCATGTATCTTCAAGTGAATAGGTGCTCATAGGTCTCAAGGTATGCATTTTAGAGCCCATACTTAGTGGACTTTTTTCTTGTTTTGATCCATACTACCACCTCTGATAGTTAATTACCCTACAGTCTTGGCAACAACAATACGAGTACATGTGCTCCACTTTCAGAGGTAGCAGAATGATTTTTGCTTATAACTTTCGATTCAGTCATTTCTGGACCAGGATCTTATACCTCAGATTGGTAAATTTGCCCTTCCTTATTCATTATCCCCAAAGATCCGCCAGGGTGGCTGAGAGCACTAACACGCTGCTTCCTGGACTTGGGTAGGCGCGCCGACCCCAGATCGAATCCACCCAGTAGATTAACGATGAAGGGCTGGTGTGCCGGCCAGCATGGATGTAGTTTTTAGGTGGTTTTCCACATCCTCCTAAGTGAATACCGGGCTGGTCCCTGTGTTCCAACACAGTTACACAACTCCCAGACATTTGCAACACATTCACACTATTCCATGGCTTACATTAGACACAGACAGCTGGGGTACACAAATTCCTTCCCGAGGGGTACAGGCAGGAAGGGCATCCGGCCACCACTTAATCTTACCATGCCACATCCAATTAACCATGGCTGACCCTGCGTAACTGTGGTACAAGGCTCAGACAAAGAAAGAAAGAAAGAATTCATTATCCCCCAAAATTTGAACCATCATCACACAGTTCCTGTCTCTCTGTTCCTCCTCCATGTCCTAACAACATTTCTTTGGTTCACTCCAAGATGCCTGGACACTTCCCTTATTGAGAGTCCTTCCTGGCACTAAGTAACAATGGTATCGACCATCTAGGCATGGTTGAACTACAGACAACATGAACCGTGTACCTCCTTCCCGGCGGAATGACTTGAACTAATCAGCCATCGGACCCCCTCCGTCTAATAGGTGCTGCTCATGTATGTTTGTTTACATCGTTGGGCAGGTCTAGTGATGTCTCTGAACAATCAAAGGGACTGTGTCTGTGATACAATATCCATCTATCTTCAGGAGTTCTGGGACCTGGGGTGATTCAAAACATTTTTTGATGTGTGTATTTACACTTCTCTATCTTCCCTGGAAGTTTGTATCATCATCACAGAATCATTCTGTATACTGAAGATGAGTTAGCCAAGATTCCAAGCTGCACTTCACACCACCATGCCTATACTACTCCTCTAACAGAATGCTTTGAAACATATGGTGAAATATGGCAGTCACCATGGTATCTATTTCTAATATGAGTATAAGTGGAATTCATTATATAAACATAGTTTACACTATATACCAACAAGACAGAGCTCCACAAAGTGTAAAAGCTTTCTTCACCACAAAGCAGACACTGCTGATAACAGTTCTTCCTTTTTCCACCTGTCCATCAGACTTCTAATCCACTTGATGTCTAAACTATTTGACCAGTAAGCCACTGAAAAACAAACACGTATAGCATGTGGTTCAAATGGCTCTGAGCACTATGGGTCTTAACATCTCAGGTAATCAGTCCCCTAGAACTTAGAACTACTTAAACCTAACTAACCTAAGAACATCACACACATCCATGCCCGGGCAGTATTTAAACCTGCGACCGTAGCGGTCGCGCGGTTCCAGACTGAAGCGCCTAGAACCGCTCGGCCCACATATAGCAGTCAGGATAAATTATCAGTGGACTGAAATAATAACAGACTGATAGGTAATAGTATAGAAATAATTAAAAGTCTATTTTGAAGTTGAGATATTGGATTTTACTGCTGCTAAAATGTTTTCACAAAATACTGGTTTTGTTATAGTGATGTGTTTGTGTTAGTCTGAAATTTCATTTTTTTCTTCCTAAAAAACAAAGGTCTTTATTCAATCACACTTTAATGCTTGTTATAAACTTTTGCCAGAAAAAGAGAGCATAAGTCATATATGGAAATCCTTCATAACAGTTGTTACCGAAATGAGGCAAAAATTAAATGAGCAACAACATTGAGACATAAGACCAGTGTGTTCTAACATAGTTATTTGTCTTCTAAAATATGTAATGGAGTACATGAGAC
Source organism: Schistocerca gregaria (assembly GCF_023897955.1). NCBI lineage: Eukaryota > Metazoa > Arthropoda > Insecta > Orthoptera > Acrididae > Schistocerca > Schistocerca gregaria. Next base: position 221,489,511 of record NC_064931.1, on the reverse strand, counting down.
TTCTATTAGCAGTACAATAATGAATGAAGTGTTTAACACACAAATTTGTTTTGTCTTGTCTGCGTAAATACAGAAAACACCTTCAAATATTTATGTTACATTTTTCAGTCCCTCCTGTTAAGCTTAACATTATTCTATAGAACAACGTGGTGTAATGGTTGAAAGTTCTTAGTTATATCTGGATCCAGAGGGATTTGAATATACACTCAACCTTCTCATGGTTTCCTTACATCATGGTGCACACCAGTATGACCAATTTGAGTCTACACTTGATTCTTACGTCACACAATGACTTGTGCTTTAGGCAAATTTTGGACCCCAGATGGGGGATGGAAGCACAGTGAGGTTTTACCCATTGATTATGTGTGCTAACAACTCTCTGCATTATTATTGTAGAAAACTTAACTAAATTCATCCCGAACGTGCCCAACGGTACTGACCAGCCCCCGTGTCATCTTCAGCAGATAGGCGTCACTGGATGTGGATATGAGGGGCATGTGGTCAGCACACCGCACTCCTGACCCTAAGGCAGTTTTCGAGACCAGAGCTGCTACTTCTCAATCAAGTAGCTCCTCAGTTTGCCTCACAAGGGGTGAGTACACCCCACTTGCCAACAGTGATCTTTAGACCAGATGGTCACCCATCCAAGTGCTAGCCCAGCCCAACAGTGCTGATTATTATTATGTACTCATACTAATTTTTGTATCCTTCTATATTGTGTGTTTACAGCATCCAATTCACTACCCTTTGTTGTAGACCACATCTCCTAACCTTAAAGCACTGTGCTACAAATATATCACTTTTAGAACATCTACTTCAGTATTACATCAACAGCTGACACTAGCAGTTTTATCTGAAGGTTTTCTGTCGCTGTCTTTATGTTTCAGCAGTAACAGCAAAATTCTCCTTAACAGATTTCTTTCATTATTACTGGTTATTAACATAGATGTAGATGCGTGAGTTTTCCATGCTAATTTGGCTTCTTTTTTAATATTCAGTAAGTAAATGATCAACTCCATTTATGATTAGACTTTGCCATTGACTGCTTTCACCCTCAAATCATAGCATTGCTGTCTAGGTTGCTTTTTATCTTTGACATACTGACATTATAGACTTTTATACTCCAGTAGAACCTCTAAAAATATTTCATTCCAGTTTAGATATTCCAGAGTGTTGTATAGCTTCTCTCTCTCTCTCTCTCTCTCTCTCTCTCTCTCTCTCTCTCTGTCTCCAGGATACTTTCCTTTCCAGGACTGGATCAGACTCTGAATGTGGCTCTCCAGCAGGGATACGACTTCCTCAAATCCTGCCCTGAAATGAGATCCATCCTTCATGAAATCTTCCCCACTCCAGCAAGAGTGTCTTTCCGCTGTCCACCTAACCTTCGTAACCTCTTGGTTCATCCCTATGAAATCCCCAAACCACCTTCCCTACCCTCTGGCTCCTACCCGTGTAACCGCCCCCAGTGTAAAACTTGTCCCATGTATCCTCCCACCTACTCCAGTCCTGTAACCCGGAAGGTGTACACGATCAAAGGCAGAGCCACGTGTGAAAGCCCCCACGTGATTTACCAAGTGACCTGCCTACACTGTGAAGCTTTCTATGTGGGAATGACCAGCAACAAACTTTCCATTCGCATGAATGGACACAGGCAGACAGTGTTTGTTGGTAATGAGGATCACCCTGTGGCTAAACATGCCTTGGTGTACGGCCAGCACATCTTGGCACAATGTTACACCATACGGGTTATCTGGATACTTCCCACTAACACCAACCTGTCAGAACTCCGGAGATGGGAACTTGCAGTATATCCTCTCTTCCCGTTACCCACCAGGCCTCAACCTCTGCAAGCTGCCGCCGCTCATAACTCACCTGTCATTCAACATCATCTTTGCCTCTGTACTTCCACCTCAACTGACATCTCTGCCCAATCTCTTTGCCTTTACAAATGTCTGTTTGTGTCTGTGTATGTGCGGATGGATATGTGTGTGTGTGCGAGTGTATACATGTCCTTTTTTCCCCCTAAGGTAAGTCTTTCCGCTCCCGGGATTGGAATGACTCCTTACCCTCTCCCTTAAAGCCCACATCCTTTCATCTTTCCCTCTCCTTCCCTCTTTCCTGATGAAACAACTGTGGGTTGCGAAAGCTTGAAATTTGTGTGTGTGTTAGTGTTTGTTATTGTTATTGTTTCTATCAACCTACCAATGCTTTCGTTGGTTAAGTTACAGAACCTTTGTTTTTAGACACATTTTTCCCATGTGGAATGTGTCCCTCTATTATTCAATTTACTCATGATTTAGTATATTGTGGACATCAATCAAACTCCCCTCAATCACAGATTATCCACAGTAGCAGAAAATAAATGAGAAAGTGAAGAAAAGCCTCACTATTCAAATAACTGACACATTCTTGTGGAACATAAATGAGTTCTGGACATTTGTAAAGAAACAGAGTCTCATAGCACATATTATAGACACTAATCTGTGACACTCATTTGGTGCCCAAATGGCATCCTCATATGGCATCCTCATATGTCAACCTGTTTATGGGCTATTGTAGATGAACAAGATCCTAGTTCCCTGCTCTGGATGAGGTTCAATGACAATATCATCATGATCTGGATCCAGGGACAGGAGACTATCTTCATTCCTACACGGATACAATGTCTCCTCTACTCCTCTCCAGTAGCTCCATAAAAACCTGTGTTGACATCTAGCCCACCCACCATCAACATTATCTCCCATCTTTATAGCTGTCATGCTTTCCATACTAAAAAGTCTTTCCCACTTTACCTGACTGTCTGAGGACCACACATCTGCAATGCTGAAAAATTCCTCAGCCAGTTTGGTGAAGATTTGACTAAGGTTATCACACACAGGTACTGCCTCCAAACCCAATCTGCAAACAGATCTGCTGCATCATATCCACACATACTGCTAATCCTTTGCTACTAGTTGCAAAGGAGCAGTTACTGATAACTAATATCACCCGGGACTTGAACACCTTAATCACATATTTCACCAAGGCTCCAGCTATCATGGTGCCCAGAAACAAGGAATATCCTCCCGAAAATTTTTCCCACCTCTATTGAAGTTGTATCTTTGTTCATCCTTAGGCTAACCTTGCTCCCAATCCCTTGTGTAATGGGCCATATTCCTATAGGAGGCCTACAGGCTAGATCTGTCATTTCCACCCTCTCAGCAGATCATATTCTGGTCCAATTGCAGGGAACCCTCTAAGAGAAAGAGCCACTCATGGAATCAGATGTGTCATTCCAGTTCTGCTGTTACTATTGCACAGCTTTTTATGTAAGCATGACTACCAACCAGGACCTACTCAAATGAATGGCCTGTGACCTAGAGCAAAGTGGCAGAACATACTTTTGAGTACAATATGCTTGATTTCAATGAGTGTTTCACAGTTATACAATATTTAGCCCCCCCCCCCCCCCCTGCCCCCAAAGAAAGGCAGCTTCTCTGAATTACACAGATGAGAATTTTGTTTATACCCCATCCTCTTATACCGCAATCCTACTGGACTTGATCTATCCTAATCCACTGTTCTGTGCCTCACACTTCACCTCTTTAAGCTAGACTTATACATTCCTCTCTCTTCCTCTCTTCTAGTCAGTGCATATGAACACTGTCAAAGAGAGTGGGCAGGATAGAAGGCTTTCCCAGCAAGGAGATAGGGAACTGGCCATGTGGAGTCTGTTGGGAAAGTTCCTATACTACAGGAAGATCATAGTGTGTACCACAGAAACTTCAACCAATCTCCCCTCAATCACAGATTATCCACAGTAGCAGAAAATAAATGAGAAAGTGAAGAAAAGCCTCACTATTCAAATAACTGACACATTCTTGTGGAACATAAATGAGTTCTGGACATTTGTAAAGAAACAGAGTCTCATAGCACATGGAAGATGATTATTCTTTCAGTAGGAAAAGTACTCCTAAGCATTCAGAAATCAATAGTCTTCTGTGAACATTGGTCTACAGCTGCTGTGAATTTCTCGAATGGCGAAATTGGCTAATAGCTAAATCATTTCACACAGGTTGTTAGCCCTATAGGCGAGGTTTGCTTTGCTCATAATATTCTCAGCAGTGACGAAGGTGGCCAGTGGACGGAAGGCCAACAACCAGTGTATTGCAGTTGATCAATAAATGTTGTTATTCTGTCATCAGAAGCCATCTGTGAACACACATACATCATCCTCTTTATCTCCTCACACCCAGTAGAGACTGCACATTCAAATCTGGTGACAAGAAGTGTAGTCCCATGCCTGTTTACACTGGCGTCAGGAAGACTGCTGAGGCATTGTGAAGGCTGGACCTCATGAAGTTAGAAATCAGCAGCCAGGAGCACCTACAGTGATGGTGCCATGCAGCAAAGGAAGTAACTGCTGATTTCATTTATGTTGGTTTTGAGCCTGTTGGGTTGTCCCTTTTCCTGTCTGAATATACATTTCTCTTGATTAAATTTTATTCATGGCAGAGGAACTTTCAGTCACTGAGTTACTGAGAAACTTAGGGATCAGGTAGACAAATTACAGGTAGAGGTAACTGAGTTCAGAGCAGCAGAGAGGGACCAGTCACACCGAAACCCACCCACCCTGGATGGCACTGTTGCAGGATTGGTTATGTCATTTTCAGCGCTTGGCTTGGCTTCGCTTGGCTTGGCTTCGCTTGGCTTTAGCCACCAAACTGGGGGGATGGAATATGGATCATTTCTTATGTGTTGCTAGACTGAAGTTAACAGGAAATGCTTGAGCACAAGTTATGTGTAATGAGAATCTGAAGGATGCTAAACCATTTGAAGATTTTCAGGAAGTGGTAATAGAAATATATCAGAAGGATAACATGGCTAAATATTATCAGGAACAAATTACTACGGTTTTTCATAAAGCAGGATGAATTGAGTGAAAGTTTTGCTGATGGTATTCGTGAAATCAATGTAGGTACCTAGGAGCTCACAGATGATAATATGGTTAACTTGGTAATTCCGTGGGCAGCAGATCAGAGGGCTCTTGATACATTTTTAAGGGGGTTATAACTGGAACTATCAAGAAAGGCTTGTTTTTTCAGGAAGTGGTAATAGAAATATATCAGAAGGATAACATGGCTAAATATTATCAGGAACAAATTACTATGGTTTTTCATAAAGCAGGATGAATTGAGTGAAAGTTTTGCTGATGGTATTCATGAAATCAATGTAGGTACCTAGGAGCTCACAGATGATAATATGGTTAACTTGGTAATTCCGTGGGCAGCAGATCAGAGGGCGCTTGATACATTTTTAAGGGGGTTATAACTGGAACTATCAAGAAAGGCTTGTTTGGAATTTCTTAAGTATTTGAGTGAAGCAATGGATATTGTGTTATCATTACAGGAAATTCAGCCATTGGCTAGGTCACAAGAACATCTGACAGTGTTTAGTATGGACATAAACTGTTTGCAGTGTGAATGAAAGGGTCATGTACCAAGAGACTGCAGACAGCAACATTACACACATTGTATTAAATCTGGTCTCTTGGATCAGCAATGCCATAACAGAAATCAGCAACAAAGGAAGTTTCAATCACAGGGTAGCTCTTACGGGCAACAGATTAAGTGCACCACACTGGACATTGTGTAGTGTAGATGGAGGGCACATAAATTCACTTGGTGCTGGAGTGTTAACATCCTGAGGGGGAATGCTGACTTCCAAGTGAATGCAGAAGTTCTTCTCAAGGTTAGTGTTAGGTGCGACGTAATTCTAGCACTCTATTTTCTCAGGTTAACCTCCATTCAGAGGCTGTTGCATGTGCGGCTGTTATTTTGACTTGTAAATAATAGATTTCAGGTATCAATCATCCTCTGCAATTTTTACTGGCAGGTCTAGATTTCAGCTAGAAACTAGCCATTCTCAATGCACTATCATTTTTGATCAATGCATGTAATGCTAGTGCATTGAGAATGGCTAGTTTCTAGCTGAAATCTAGATCTGCCATTAAAAATTCCAAAGGACGACTGATAGCTGAAATCTATTATTTACAACTGTATTTTCTTGTTGCACATCACGCCATAATTGACCTGGAATGGCATACAGTACAACTTGATGGAACTTTGTTTCAGATAGGCTCTCCAATCAAAATACCTTCATTCTTGCAAGGTCTACCCCATGTACAGAGGAAACCAATTAAGCTGTGTACAAGCTCCTTTAAGATCAATTCACAGGATTGCACACCGAAAAATACAGAAAAGGCCGTCTGGATATATGTTGGTACTGACCTGCCACTGAGCTTGTTGTGTATCGTTGAACCTTTGGTGAATAACAAAGTACTAGATGCAGTTAGTTGTTTTATATGATGAAGGGTGTCCTACACTTGGGAGGTATGTGGCATGAGGGTAGTGCCTGTCAGTATTGACAATTTATTTTAGCCCTGATGAAGAAAATTTGTTGCACAGTACCCTGGTTACAAATTTAGCAGAAGCGTTAAATGAGGATGAACTCTACTGTGATTTTACAGCAAATTACGCAGTGCCAGGAGGGTTTGTGGAATGGTCAGTCCTAAGGAGTATGGTAGCACTTCTTCAACCACAGGATAACACATTAGTGGGAAATCTACCGACTGAGTATGTGGAATTATTTAATCCATCGGGTCCACTACCGGCAACACTGCTTGTTCAGCACTGAATTCCAACTGGAAGTGAAGCACCTGTCTATAAATGACTGCATTGAGTTCCAATGCATTTACAGCTGATTATGGAAGAGTTTATAGATCAGCAACTTAAGAGATGGCATCATAGAACCTAGTTGTAGTTCTTGGTCTGCTCCCATTGTAATTGTAAGCTAAAAATCACCAGATGATGGCAAAACATATCATTTCTGTAGTGACTACCAGTTCCTCAACCAGAAAATGGTGTCAGATGCATACCCAGTGCCTCATATAAGAGAGACATTAAATAATTTGGGCCAGTGTTGGTACTTCACAACACTGGGTTTGTCTAGTAGTTACAACCAGTTGGAAATGACGCCAGAGGACCAACCAAAATCTACATTTTCAGCACCAGCTGGACACTTTCAGTTTTGCTACATGCCTTTTGGACTTAAAAACATGACAGCAACATTGTAGCATTTGCTGGATAGTGTATTGTGCAGAGTAAAACCAAAACAGTGCATTGTGTACCTGGACAACATTATCATGTATTCAAAGGGTATTCCAGAACATTTGGAGTGGTTTTGAGAAGTGTCTGATCATCTGTGTGCAGCACAGTTAACGTTGAGTTTAGAGAAATGTCATTTGGTATTGCAAGAAGTTGGGTATTTCTTTCACATAATAGGGTTGAACTGAATTTGTACCAATCTAAAGCTAGTTGAGACTGTTCGAAATTTTCCAACACTCATCAAGGTAAAGGAATTGCAATCTTATTTAGAGCTCATGAATATTTACCATAGATATGTACCAAAATTTGCAGAAATTGCAAGGCTTCTCATGCAATTGCTACAGAAAGGAGTAAAGTTTCATTGGATAGCTGAGTGTGAGACTGCATTCCAGAAGTGAAAAGATCTATTGACATCTAGTCCCATTTTGGCATATCCAGATTTTGGAATCCATTTATTCTTTCTTATGGTTTGAGCACTTTTGCACTAGGAAGAAAATGGACAGGAGCATCCTATTGTGTATGTTCATGGTAGCTCAATAATGTTGAATGAAATTATTCCATTACGGAAAAGGAAATGCTCGAAGTGATGGAGCATGGAGGGATGGAGCATGGAGTCTTATCATGTTAGGCCTATAGTGTGAAGGGCATGTAGCCAAAGCAGTTAAAGTACGTTCTGTCAGGAGGTGTTCAAAAAGATAGGTGTGATTATATCAGATAACCAGTGGTCATTAAGGGTAAACTACAACATTTGGGCACTCGGGACCATGATTCAGAGAATGAAAGAAACATTTTGGAAATTGCACAGCATGATGAGTAATCAGTCAGGGTATATTAGTACACAGGGAGAGTATGATCTTTTATGATCGAAGTTTGCAAAGTTATAGGTGCGACTACGACAGACTATACACTTGCTCCCACAGGACAGACAGAAAAAGAGGATGTTGGACACAGGTGGTAGGATCCTAAAGACAGTACTTGGTACAGCCCATGTGGATGACATGGCTAACATCTATAAAGCATTACAGGAAGTTCAGAAGGAGAAAGCAAACATGAGCCAGGTAATTTGCATGCAACTCAGCTCATCAGTTTGGAAAGCGATGTGCTGAACAACACTTTACAGCTTTGTGAGTTGGCCGCTACTTTAACATCGTATATTAGCTAACCTGCTGAAACCACCGGCCGGGACTTGTGTGTTATTGGTAATTGCTTGGACAATAATGATGCACAGTTAATGACTGCCACATTACTACACAATCTTGCTGACAGCTTGATGGATACTTGTATTCAAACTGTGGAGTGGTAGGAAGCTCTGTTGCACATCATGCAAGGGCACCTTACGCCAGTTATACTACCACTGGAACAATTTTAGACGTATCTGAAAGAAATCTAGGACTTATTAAACTGGCAAGGGAGGAGTAGCTTACTATATACTACCACCTGGCTGTCATTACAAGCAAGCAGAGAGGTACTCACCTGGAAGTTAGCATACAAATAGCGCTAACTTATAGAGACTGCTATTTGGAGTGCTATGAGGTACACACATATCCAGTACATGGGAATCTCTGTGGAAGTATGTTCAACTAAAGATGCAGGAGATCTTACTAGTGGCATCGGACAGATTCAGTCATGTGTTAATGCCTACACAAGAGTTGTTATGCTGGCGCATTGAACAGGTAGCCATCTTCCCTTTGAAGTTAGTGCATACAGTGCATAAGTCTTGTGAGTTTGAGTTGCTTCATTCTGAGGAGGAGGTCACAGAGTGCCCTAAGGGACTACCATCAGATGAGGGGGAATACTTCCAGCAGGTAGCTTGGTTCTGCAGGGTCAAGGATTAATACTCAATTGTGAGGTATCTGGACCCACTTTCCACTTACTAGCTTGCAATAATAGCAACCACAGCCATCAGTATGGTCCATTCCTTAATTTATGTACCTGACCTACTTTCTTCAGTTTATCCCCCCCCCTCCCCCAACACCTTTTTTTTCTTAACAATACCATTGACAAGGACCTGCTCACCCCTATGGATCAGATGACCACCACCCAGGATGGTTGTGTTATCATGGAACATCTTTTACAGCATGTTGAAAGTTACAGAAGTAAGCAGCAGGAGCAATTGGTAGGCACTGGTTCATCAACATCAGTTTATTCCTTGTGGTGACTGGAGTTATATATTTATTGTTCAAGAGGAGATTTACCCAAATTCCATCCCTCCCATCCTCCAGCCTACAGGTTCAAACAGATCAGAATGGCGCACCTCCCCCTACCTCCAACAGGGCAGTGTAATAAGCGAACAGTCATGAAGGCAAAGAACAAGCGTGCTCAATGTTCATAATGAACAGTGGTGTATAAGAGGGGGAACTGTGCTGTAATTATTAGTGACAAGCCACAGTATACAGTTTCAAAGGAAGTGAACCATGTAAATATGGTACAAGTCCAGTATTGGTAGAGGATTCAACAGCATTTAAATATAGTCAAATTTAAATAGATGTAGAGGCAGAATGCAGGCAAGCATTCTTCCTGTAGAAGGGGTGATGTTGGGGATCAAATGATTAGAGCAATTAACTTAGTTAAAGGTAGGAGTTTTACAGTAATGAAGTTAGTTAAAATGTGAAGCAATTATGGTACCAGAAGTCCTATATGTGTTACATTCTGTTGCACAGCTAAGTTGTAGGGTACAGTGACTAAAGTGGGTTGCCAGAGTACCAAATTCAGTAACATGAAGGAAAGCATTGTGTCACCAAGCAGCGGAGGACATGGCAAGAAGCAGATCTCTGCACATCAGGATGTCAACATCAAGGGCAGTAATTGGGCCAGTCATGCCAGCCAAGCAAAACCAGAATATTCCACCAACCAACTGGGATGAAGAACCACATCATGAACCATCGTGAGGCACTGTAGCAATGCAGAGCCTGTGTCACTGAGCACTGCCACCAGTTTGGAGTCATTATCGTCATTTCTTCATCATCATAATAGTCACCATCTTAATGCAGGTTGTAACCTAGGAGATGCCAGAGTGATGCTGCCACTGTAGTTATCACTATCAGTGTCGTCAGATGCTGTCTGCAGGCAGACACTTGGCATGGGAGTCATCACCTGGGGTGCGTTTCGGTAATGAACTGTCACCATCATCTTGAGATGTTGCCTCCACAAACGCTGTGACTGGGGCCAGAGCTGGAAACCACGGCCTGCAACATCAGATAGCGGGTGGTTCCAGCCACAGCAGTACGACCCAGCAAGGCTGTAGCACCGCTGCCAAGATAGCGGATTCCAGTTACGCCAGCACGGCTACAGTCACGGCAGAGGGCACACATGTGAGCATCCACCAGCCACCTTCATCACTGCTAAGAATATTACCAGCAGAAGTAAACCTCACCCAGAAGACCAACAACCAATGTACTGAAGTTGATCAATAAATGTTATTCTGTCATTAGGAGCCATTCATGGACACACTGTCACTAACCTCTTCTCACACCCAGCAGAGAACCCAACATTCAAATCTGATGATGGGCAGTGGAGACCCATGCCTGTTTACAGCTGAGATGGTTCCTTTGAAAAATTGTGGCTGAATTCCTACCCCAGCCGAGCTCATGTTCCATCTCTAATGAACTCATCAACAGGACATTACACTATACCCCATTTAATGGTGGCACCACATTTAGTCTCCAGCCTCAACTTTCCACAGAAGTATGTCTCAAATGTAGCAAACTAAGATCCAGTTAGTATGATGTGCTTCCTTGTAGTTGCATTCATGGGAGATAATATTGTGTGTAATGCCAAGCAGAATACTGAAGTCATGTGCCTGGTTATCATTCCTTAATCGGCAGTTCAACTCTATCACATTGCTAATGTAATCAACCTAACTATTAGTCACATATTTGCAGGAACTAATAAAGCTGTGTGTTGGTCTTACTTTACTGAGTACATTACAGTACAGTCAGATGGCTTGAAATGAGGCTGACGGTAAAGTTCCATCCACAGCATACTTTACCTAAACAGCTAGCATGTTTCCATCTGGATGTAAGGTGTGATTCCAACTACATTATTTGTTAACAATGTTTCATCTAATGAGGTATTCTATAGCATTCCTTCCTTTTGGGTGGTTATTTCCCAATCTGCCAACACCTATCAAACGGATGCTTAAAAAAAAGAAAACCACCATCAAGATGTCTGAATGTAAACTCCATGACTGAATATCAAGACAGTGTTTAGGAATGGGATGATCATATTACAAGTTGTGCCCATCATGATACAGGTGCTTCCAATCAACAGTCTGCAAGTCAACACAAAAGAAATCAGTTATGAGGTGGTGTAATGCGTGCTGCTATGTAGGTGTGCAGGCTGGAACAGGTATGCAAGTTTGTGGAGGTTAAAGAGCTGACCTATTGCTGAGAATCTTGCAGCTTCTTGGTAGGGGTGGAGGTGGGAGGAAAAGGAGAATAACGAGTTACAGAATTGTTTAAGCTACAGGGATCTAACTTACCATGCCCTAAGTTATTGTGTTGTTAATTAAACTGAATTTCACTAAATGGTAGCTCCCATTACCTGACACAACTTACTCTCCATTGGTTCCAACATTTATCCCACATATTCACTCAGAGATATGTATCTACTTGTAGTCAAGAAATGTGCATTTCGTACAGTGTGAGAAATGAGGTTGTGAGTAGCGTCGACAGATGTTCCAAGCCTCACAAATGGTCACTTGGGGAAGCCCCGAGTGTGGATTTCAGTGTGTTACTTAATTCTGGAAAGGATGATGAATATAGAGCACTTAAGAGAATGTGAGCTTGCAGCCCAGCTTAGAAAACATTTGTGGTAGTTCCTTAATTGCAGGTCAGTATGTGATTGTGTGTAAACAGGACCAAGGTATCCCTGGTTCGAAAGCTGAAAGTGGCGCTATTGTAGCAGACAAACTCTGGCATGCCATTTACAGTGGTCAAGATACTCAACAGCAGGAGCACATTCATGGGGAGCTAAACTGGACTGGCCCATGGGGCTTAGCCAGTAGGCACTGATGTGAACGCAGTGGTGTACAAATGGAACTACCACTATGGGTGATTGATGTGGACATGCCAGAAAATTATACTTACAGAGATTTAATACACAAATCACAGCATCCAACACTAAACCACATTATTTCTAAAACTTTCACACCCTTAGTTAATAAAAAAAATTGCAAATTATTTATGTCTTGGGTTAAAAATAGAATAGTCATGTTAATAAAATATTTTATGATAAGCAGTTCATTTTAAACATATAACCTTTTATCTCATTTTGATACATGTATGAGTGCAATTTATTATGAAACACTTTTTATTAATGTTGGCTGATAGACCCAAAAGTTGTATAAATTGTAATGTAATGCTCATCACTAAGACAGAGTGGCATGATAGGGAAGAGATGTTAGTAACAATCAATAGAAAGCAAGCTAAAAGAAGTAGTGTGGATAATGCATATTAAGCTGGTCTTGGGTATTGCAGCCAGAGTGTCATTTGTTTTTAGACTGGAAAAGTGAGAAGCTTTGGTTCCAGGACATAAGTTTGTAAAGTTTTTATGATTTCATTTGTGGACAGCGAGTGGCAACGTAGAGCAACTGTTGGCTCCTCAGTATTTTGTAAGTCCATTTCATATCATGACAGATTTTTTCCATGCCTGAGACTACAGAGGAACTTTAAAGTCTTCACAGAGAAGTGTGTTGTAGATGTTGTGGAATCAACAGTTTCATCAATCATTTGTGAATCACAAGGGACACTTTGAGTCTGCTTTTTGTGAACTTTGCCACCAGCTAGTGTTTGTGAGATAACTAAGGTCACTAAAACAGAGTTATATGTTTTAAGTATTGAATTCCAAAGGTACTTCTTGTGTTGCCTAGCTTATGCAATATAATCAACTTCAGCCACATTCATTTATTTATATTGCAGTTAGCAAGTCTGTGAAGCACTCATAAACTTTTACTTTATTTTAAAAAAGAAACTGTTTTGACACAGTGTGCGATACATCTCTAGAGAACTGAGGGTCCAGTTCAGATAATCTGATCATATATTTATGTTCCCCTCCCAGGATGTTACTTCAGCACATCATAGCATTTGATTACTGGTAAGAGTTGCACAAATGCGCTACTAAAGCACAAAGGTGTCATAAATTGTTTTCTATGCTTTGTAAATGACTCTTTATGCAAACACCAGCTCATCAAAGGAACTTGTATGTGTATCACCACATTGCTTCTCATTCCAAATTAGCAACAATTTCTAGGGTGTACTTTTGGTAAGATATAAGAGGTGACAAACTGTAGACAATATTTAAAGTACTGTTCCTTCAAAGAATTTTGCTCAACTTGCATCCTTCAAGGAGAGAATGTGCTTGATACCTCAATCTTTAGGAAACTATGGATTAACTGATGTTCCTGATTCAATTGAAATAGTCCACCCCGGTAGCCGAGTGCTCAGTGTGACGGAATGCCATGCTAAGGGGCCAGGGTTTGATTCCCAGCTGGGTCGGAGATTTTCTCTGCTCAGGGACTAGGTGTTGTGTTGTGTTGTGTTGTCTTCATCTTCATCATCTCATCCCCATAGACTCGCAAGTCGCTGAAGTGGCATCAACTCAGAAGACTTGCATCAGGTGACAGGTCTACCCGATGGGAGTCCCTCGTCACACATTTCATTCATTTTAATTGAAATTCTGCTACTTGCTAATCATACTCATCATCACCAATTTCATCAATATTTATGGTAGATGCAGGACTTGGTCAGGGATAAAACTGATGAAGTGGGATGTCCAGATGGCAAAGCGGTTTGAAAAAATTGCGTTTTTTGTGCAGGTTGGATGAGGCACCTAGCGTGGTTTCCATATAGTGGTAGGTGCAGCAAGTAATCCAAGGGTCATGAGGTTGAGTCCTTATCAGGAAACTTTTTTATTTTCAAACTTTACGTTACATACACTGGAAATAAACCAAATGACCAGGAAAATTTGGGATTTCAAATAAATTTTCAGGAAGGTATTGTAAAGCATACATGAAAACTTCGAACATAACATTACATTATTATTTTACACCTCATAATTTACAAATGCTGGGATGAAATTCATTATTAGAACAGGGGAAACAGTAAATTTCTTGGACTCTTGCACATATTGTAAATGTTGCATTTGTACAATTAATTGGTTATTTTAAAGTATCTATAAATTAACATATTTGACTTACATTCATAAAAGATTCTCTCTCATTACATATTTTGGCAGCAAACCACGTGCAATGTATCATTTAGTCAGATATTGGCTAGGATCACTGGTGATCTACAGTGGAATTTATTTTGATACAGTCTTCTCACATTGGCATTTCTTTTTCTCTCTTGATGAGATACAAGTGTTTTGAAGGTTTTTTGATGACATTATTTACCTGACAATAAAGAGCAGACATTGTACTTTTGCATTAGCTGCTGCTACAGGATCAAAATTAAATGAATGCAGTACAAAGTCCTGTACCCTTTAATTACAATCCCTTCTTGGAAACATATTTGCCCAGTCCTTGTGAGTGCTGTAAATACAATCGTTTCTCAGGAATTTATCTGCATTTCCAAATTTTCATTTGCTTTCCTTTTCATGCCTTTTTATGAAGATGTAAATAAACACAATATATTCAGCATTATTTTGGCTGATTTGCAGTTTAAGTAATGTAAAAACTGAAAATACAGAAAGTTTCCTGATAGGGAGTCAACCATATGATCCTCAGATTACCAATCTGCACCCTTTCCATTGCGCTAACTCTTGTGTAGAAACTATGTTACCACAAATGGCTCATACCTTGCCCAACCCATCCACAAATGCTATATTTTTTTAATTTTACTATCCAGAAAACCATTAATTATGATGTCTCTAAAGCGTAAATTATGCTTAGTTTAAGTACTAGTAACA
Source organism: Schistocerca gregaria (assembly GCF_023897955.1). Classification (NCBI taxonomy): domain Eukaryota; kingdom Metazoa; phylum Arthropoda; class Insecta; order Orthoptera; family Acrididae; genus Schistocerca; species Schistocerca gregaria. The sequence continues at coordinate 221,474,461 of NC_064931.1, read as the reverse complement.
AGGGAATGGTCGAATCTAACTTGTTGAAACCTACCCTGAAATTATCAACACAAAAAGAATACACCAAAGAAACACATTGTCAAAAGTTTAGCTGCTAAGATAAACTGCAACTGTTCAAGTTTCTTATTTTTTCCACATGAAGAACCAATTGTAACCGGTTTGTACAGCCCTTCCTCTCTAGTGCCAAATTGGCAAATAAGCAGATGCAGCCATGACATGAGAATGTAGCACTGCGTAATGTGAAATTCAGGGTACACACCTGTGAATCTTAAGCACCTAAACCATACCAAAAATCTACCAAATCAGTTATTTTTTTTAAATAACTTTCAGTTTATATCAACAGCTAAACTGTTGCAGATGTAATTGTTAGATAAGTGACAAGCAGAGGAAAGGAAATCAAGGCAGTGCTCAATGTTACATTAGAGACAACTTCAGTCAGTTGGGATTTTAATTTTTTGACATCAAATATTTCATAACATTTCCTGTAGCCAAGTTCATATGATAATGTTTGAATAATATATATATTTTGCTTACGGTGAAACAGTTCCTTGTTTATTATCTGTAGGCATCACAAAAATGCAAAGTGTCTATTGGATGATGAAAACAAACATTTTCCTTATACCACGCACACCTGATTAAAGAAAATTAATGGAGTCAGGCACATCACACTAATACTAATTTTATTTAGACATCTTTGGAAGGGAGTAAGAAATGATCATGGCTATTTCTTTGCTTAGTTTGAGCCTAAAAAGCATACTTGATCAAATTCATAAAATGTGGCAATTAAAACTAACAATGGAGAAGTGTTGAAGTTTAACAATATTGAGATGCTGATAAACCTGAAATGACAAAGAGCTAACAGAAACTATATCACCTGACAGTTTTATGAAAAATGGTTTAGACTGTTGAAAAATTTTTTTACCGAGACGCTGAATCACACATTTCACGTGGAACACTAATTATATTAACAGGTTTTTTGTCATCCTCCTAAAGGCAGAGGTGTCATTATGTCCAGGCCAAGGGCCCAACAAAACCAATGAATTACTGTCTGCAAATGGTAAGAACACGATTCATATGTAACACTGAAAATTATTATCTTCCATTTTTCCGACTTTGCTGCATCAATCGCAAGATTTTTGCAAGTAAACATTCCTTTTTTTAAATTTTTTACACTAATTTACCGTGATGTTCCTGAAGACTGATATACAGCTCCAGAAACAGTAATTCACTGATAGTGAATTTCACATGAAATTGTTGCATATGAATGTGTCACACCATTCACTGACTGCACAAGCAGTTCTTGTCTTTTTTAATCAAAATTATGAGTTTTGGTTTGCATGAAACCTGACTGCCTAGCTTGGTGTTCAGCATTTTTGGAGATAACAAGAAGCTTGGTGTTCAGCATTTTTGGAGATAACAAGAAGCTTCATCTTCACATCCGCTATGAATTTCTACACATTATTATCTATTAATGACATCTACTCTACATGTTCACTTGAGGTAAACTATTAATTTTACAATTTCCTGTATAAATTCCCTGAATGTGTTTCGAAAGTTCGACAAAACCTGGAAATCAGTAATGTTCATATCATTTGCAATTTAGGGCATCTAGTCTTGTAGATCTCCTTCAGTGATGGTGCACTGACTCTCATGAGCAATTCCAAATCTTTTGAATACTTTGCTGCCTGGAAAGCTACAAATTTGGCACATTTAACAATTTTTTAAATACTTGCAGTGTGTCTTAGCAGCTAAAATTGTGACACTGTGTTTATAAAAAATTTTCATGGCAGGTTTTGATGTGTTCTGTTGTTCTGGAAAAAGATGCCTGGGAAAGAAACAATTTTTCCTTCAGAACCTGAGTTTACATTAAATTTTATGTATTATGTGAAAGCTCTTTTGGATATATATTGACAGGAAATAAGTTTATGATACTGTACTCCAGAAAATACAATAATTTCTCTTTGTTTCAAACCTTGGACAGGATTTGTTCAGAAATTGTTGTATTCATCTCGCACAAAGACACACTACCAAGGTTGGAAAGACAAATGAAAAAGTAACAACACAAGAATTGTCAGGACAATTGATAAAGGAAGAAAAGGGGCTCCCTAACTCCATGAAAAGTTAAACACTGAAGAAGGGGGTAATACATAACAGTTTATAGAAACAAGATGTTGATGAAATGATCTGCATGTCCCCTTGAAAATGCATTTGTGCAATTAAATGAGAAGAATAGCAATAAGAACCTTTTTTCTTACTCCCCTGACAGTGTATGATTCAATACAATAAAAAACCAGCAGTAAACATCTCAATGGAAATTATTGTTAAACCCACTGAACATCTAGCTGATTCATCTACATTATAATAATCACCAATTGAACATCCATCAAGAACACTAAAAGAAACTAACATTACACTATGTTCCAGCAGGAATGGTCAATATTCAGGGATATGAAAGCGATAAAGTCTTGTAAACATGGACTCTAAAATGCATACCTTAAGAACTATTAGCACTACTTCATCTTTGATACTGTGAAACAAATCTCTTTGAGTGCAAGCTCTTTGCCTTACATATTTTGAGAGGCAGTAGTATGAACCAAAACAAGAAAAAAGTTGTATAGTACACCTGGGCTCTAAAATGCATACCTCAAGAGCATGAGCACTTGTTCACAGTAGTGAAGGTGAAGATGTGCACAGAGCTCTCAAGGTATGCACTTTAAGAGCTCATGTCTTGTAAACTTTTTTGCTTCAATTGGTCATTCCTGTCATATCCCTCAATATTGAGCATTACTCCTGGGACACCCTGTATAGCCACGCATTTTCTAAATGTTTAGCTACTCACAACAAAGAGAACACCTATGGTTGAGTGTGAAATATGCAGAGGATAAAACCATTGCATTAGAGACGTCTTACCAGCACACAGATTGTGAAATTCATGTGTTTATCTTTCATCACATTTTAAACCATTCCACACAGGTAATGTTGTGATATAGTGTGAAAGTAAAGTATAATTTACTTATTTAATACTTTCCACTTGTCTCTAATTAATTTTAATTTTATTTCATTGGCCAAAACACTCAGTGACATGTTTTTGTGTATGTGCAGTTTTTATTTGGTTAGTCTGAACTAGACTACTCTGGCAGGAAATTACCGAATGAGGCAAAAGCACTTCAACATAAAGTACCTATTTAAGGGATTAAGAAGAACTGGAAAAGATCAAGGCAATAGTTTCTTAAAAAAAAAAAAAAATTAGTTATACAGAAACCCACCAGGAGGGTTCCACAGTGAAACAGGAAGTGCCTGGTTATGCACTAAATCTGATGAAACTTATTCAAACAGCAGAATGCACACTAAATAAACCAAGAGAAAACGTTTCAAGAGAAGGGATTTGGGATAGTAAAAGAAAATTTAGGGGTATTTACAGTGGCCATGGACTTATACATAAAAATCACTAACTCGGGAGACATTTCGAATTAACAAATTGGATGCTATTTAGGTGTAACACACACACACACACACACACACACACACACACACACACACACACACACACACACACACACACACCGAGAGTGATATCCCCAATTCTTGCAGAGCTGTTCTCACATGGCAGCAAAAGTTTGGAGAGAGAGAGAGAGGGGGGGGAGGAGGGGGGGGAGGGAGGGAGGGAGGGAGGGAGGGAGGGAGGGAGGGAGACTAAAGGCAACATGCCTTCAAAATATATACTACGAGCTTCAGGTTACTTCATGAGTATAACAATAAATATTCATCATCAGCATGGGTAGGCTACTCTAGGTGCTGAATCATACATAATTGATGATGTCTGTCCTTGAGACATGGAATGTCACTAGGCTTTTTCGTCGTGTAGGGCAAAACCATTATTTACTGCTAAAGAATGTACACAGGTGGTACCTTCACTGTTGAAGTTCAGTGTGTAAGACTTTTCTATTTTTTTTGCATCCAGAAATGTATCAACCCAGACACAAATGCTGCCTGATTCAAATGCATCTCTCATGCAGAGAGACAAGTCTCCCCTTGATACAGAGAGTTTAAACATTATTGTGTTTACTGCAGACTATCTTCCCTTTAATAAGCATTTGGTATCACATATACCTCCTTTAGAAGCCTTATGGGCATACTGCTCAGTCTTATTCTGCTTCTAGAACTGAAAATTACTGCATAGAAGGGATGAGATAATGGTCCCTTTCTTTCAGAGAACAACAACAAATATTGGTCACAGCACAGACTACAGCCTTTGGTCATTCATAGCTGAACCCTCTCAATGGTGAAATTATAATTAGAAATTACTTTCACATGAACAGCAGGAGTAGCAGCTTTTATTCACATGGTCACCTCTGTTCAAGTCAGAGCAGCCTTAATTCTGTGAATGAACTTCCAATTTTGTCAAGTTAATATTGACTCCAAAGCATTCCATCTGTATTGGTTATACTGTCTTGTCTGACATGTCACATTAGCTGCCACCCTACTCTGAGTTTAGTAGTGTTCAAAATAAAGATAATATAAATGCATTGAAACATCGATGGTTTGTATGTGACAGTTGCGCGTGGAACCACTATGGCAAGAACATACTCAGACTTCATGTACAATAAAGATACCTTCAGCTGAAGGTATCATTATTGCATATAAACATAGGAACCGTTATCCCAATACCTATCAGATGACAATGACGACAACGGGTTTATGGGGCGCTCAACTGTGCGGTCATCAACATCCATACTAAGTCCCAATTTTTACACAGTCCAATTTTTCATGCAATCCAATCGGGCCACTGTCGCAAATGATGATGATGATGAAATGATGAGAACAAAATAAATACCCAGTCCCCAGACAGAGAAAATCTCTAACCTGGGACCCCATAATCCAGAGGCAGCAATGCTAGCCACTAGACTACGAGCTGCAGACCTATCAGATGGGTGTATATAAATTATACAAACTTCATGTGCTTTTGCTTAATGAACAGGTGGGTACAATAAAACTGGCCTGGAAAATATTTACTGCATCTTAAGATAGGCAACCCAACTTATGTAATCCAGTTTCATGGTGTTCATGTAGCCTATCTCAAGGTGCATTGAATATTTTCTAGGCCAGTTTTATTTTACCAGCACTGTATTTTCTCAGTGTCATTGGGAACACATTTTTTGTAAATAATTTAACCTCCATTTGTCCAAAAAGGTGAACTTTTAGGGCTATTTTGCCCAAGAAGACTGAACTTGCAATTTATTTTATTGGGTTTGATGTTATCACTACCCAATGGCCCACATTTAACTGTACAGTCTTTTCTTAGTAATTTAAAGCTTGACATTTGCCTAGAAAAACCATGAAAAGTAATGGAACTTGACTGAGCCCACGTCTGTGTACGCCTAATACACATAGGGTAGTTCAATGAGTGATTCGTATCAATTCTTGTTCACCTTCTAGTTCTTGTTCAGCTCAAGTTTGGTGGTTTTCATTTTGGCATGTCTCCACCTTCACAACCCAGACAATTAAAATCAAAATTTATATTCTCTGCAACTGACAGTGTTTCATACGTATGTTCAATGGCGGTGAGTGAAACATATGCAGAGGTTACAATAACTGAAGACAGCAGCTTGGAAGACTTAAGCTAGCTGTACCCACACCCAATCAAAGCTTACTTCTCAAATGAACAAATGTTGTGTATGTGCGTGTGGAACGGTACAATTTTGATGAGCCTCACATCTTCAAACTCAGATCACGGCATCAATTCACTTATTCCTTTGCTATCATATTCTCCTTTCTTCCATGAAAATACTGAGGAATATTTCCATATTTTACAGTCTTTTAGTGTTTTTTTCCAAATCACAAATGGTACACTGTGTTTAACAATAACTTCGAAATCATATGAATGCATTTTACTTTACCTTCAGACCTTGAAGTTAAGCACACTACTACAGTTTAACACTGTCTTCAGGTTTGAAAAGGGATTCAGTTTGGTGAGAAAGTGTGTCCACATTTTCCTCCAGGTATGTCACATCCACGTGAAGCCACTCATTGATAATTTGACCTGTTAAGAGCTATAAACCTTCAGGGATGTCGACTACCATGTTTCACTCACTGTTCCAAAGAGTTCCAGACAATTTATAAGAGATCAGTATCAAGTGATTTAGTGGGTCAGTTGAGGTACGATCTGATGGCTGAGTGTTCATGAAACCAGAAACATATGCGAATGAGCGATTCCAAGTTTAAAAAACAAAACACACACACACACACACACACACACACACACACACACACACACACACACACACACACACAGAGAGAGAGAGAGAGAGAGAGAGAGAGAGAGAGAGAGAGAGAGAGAGAGAGAGAGAGAGAACTGTGCCATCAGAACATGCAACATCTTGCATCATTTGCAAAGAGAGAAATTGCACCTCCAGTTATCTATTGTTTCTGTGTTCTTTGGCTAACTGAAAGTGTGTAGCTTTATGTGCCACTTTGAACAGCTGCCTTTTGTGAGGTACCAAATTCCATGTGGTTACCTTCCCAACGTTAACTCGGAAACTGTTCGAGGAGCACCTACATTCACTGACAGCAGCAATTCCTAAAGGTTTTAACCTATTGTCACTGACAAGGTAGAACACTTGTCTCCGATCCCTATGACCACTATGACCACTGTTTTTATGCTGTGTTACATGAATATTAGTGGTCACTGTTCCTTCAGCATGGGTTAGACACAGACATGCTACACAGGAATGACCAATCGAAGCAAAAAAGTTTAGAAAACATGAGCTCTTAAAGTGCATACCTTGAGAGCTATGTGCACATCTTCATCTTCACTACTGTGAACAAGTGCTCATGCTCTTGAGGTATGCATTTTAGAGCCCAGGTGTACTATACAATTTTTTTCTTGTTTTGGTTCATACTACTGCCTCTCAAAATATGTAAAGCAAAGAGCTTGCACTCAAAGAGATTTGTTTCATAGTATCAAAGATGTAGTAGTGCTCATAGTTCTTAAGGTATGCATTTTAGAGCCCATGTTTACAAGACTTTATTGCTGTCATATCCCTGAATATTGAGCATTCCTCCTGGGACACCCTGTATAGCCACGCATTTTCTAAATGTTTGGCTACTCACAACAAAGAGAACACCTATGGTTGAGTGTGAAACATGCAGAGGATAAAACCATTGCATTAGAGACGTCTTACCAGCACACAGATTGTGAAATTCATGTGTTTATCTTTCATCACATTTTAAACCATTCCACATGCTACACAGCAGATAGAGCAACTTCATTCTAGGTGTCACCAAGGACATGTCCAAACAGAATAAGACCTTTCTGCTGTTCTTTCACATCAACCCACCTTACTGTACTGATACCATATTGTTGACGATTATGAAAACACTACTTACCCATCATCAATTAAGTCAGCAGAGGAAGCTCACATCACCTGTTCCACATTATCTACAGTGCTCCAAAGCAACAAATGTGCTATCATAAGGGGTTCACAAACATTAGTATGACCTCACCTCATGTGACATGTGGAATACTGAACCAGGAATAATTTCAGCCTGTAACCTAAACCACTTTGCATCACAACGTACAGTGTGTACCGAGACGAACGGTCGGTATTTAAAGATATGACAACAATGATCATTAGAAGCAAAAAATTCTACTAAACATACGTTCTAAACTGCGTACCTGAAGATCTACGAGAAGTTGTTCATCTTTGCTACTGTGAAATTCATCTCTCCTAATGAGCAAGTGCTCATAGCTCTTGAGGCATGCATTTTAGAGCCCATGTCTACACAATGTTTTTGCTTTGTATGATCTTTCCTGTCATATTCCAGAACCCTGTTTGTAACATATTGTATTAAATGACAGAAATAAAGTCTTAACATCAATCAGAAAAAAATGTTGATATCTCTGGACTTAGAATGTTACGTTTGAAACAGTGAAATCCCATACCTTCCATTTTTCATTATTTCCTGAAGTTCCTTTCCTGTACCTTATTGCCTTCAGTAGGTTAAGGCTGTTAAGGGTTAGCAATACCACTCAAACTTATTAAAGGGAGTACGAAAGGTGGTGTGGATATTAAATGCTGATTTTTATTTTTTATGGAAAATTGTTGTTTGGAGTTCTCTCTTTAACTTGATGCACACTTCATTTATTTTGGATGACTCAGTATCTAAATAAGTGAAATAATTTCCTGCACAAGTAATTTATACAGGTTCCACAAGCACTTGTTCCATTACAATAAGATATCTCAGGAACTACTTGCTTTAGAAGGCAGCGATTTATGTTGATTTACAGTAAACATCTTGCTGCATAGGTTGGCTACATTGGCTGCCATGATATAAATTCCTGTTTGTGGTACAATGCATGGTATCATCCACATTTTGTAAGGCAGATCACACCTTTCGTTGTGTAAATTTGGACTTTTTGCTCATTGAGTTGTGATTAGCTCTTTAATGTGACTCCACCAAAGGAAATATTTAAGAGGAGAAGAATCGAGGGAAATGTATTCTACAGAACATGTACTCTTGGAAGCTTACATCTAAAGAATGAGGTCACTTCAAGCAACACAAAACAGCGATGCTGACAAGTCTTCCGAGCTGTATGGCTGTACTCTAAGAAACTTTTCAGTTCCTGACATTTCATCCAGAGCTACAATGGACATCTTCGGAGGTGCTCCTGGTGATGCAGAGTCTTGCTGTCGCACGTGGTACCTCTGAAGATGTCCAGCACAGCTTTGAACGAAGCATTAGGAACTAAAAAGTGAGTTTGACCATGGCCATATAGCCCAGAAGACTCATCAGTGACTATGAAATCCTATTGTGAAAGCCTTCACTGTATGAACACTGAACAAAGTTCTTCACTGCCAAGTGCTCATAAGAGGGTTGAGTTGTTTCGGGGAAGAGACCTAACTGCGAGGTCATCGGATTAGGAAAGGCCGGGGAAGGAAGCCAGCCACGCCCTTTCAAAGGAACCATCCCGGCATTTGCCTGGAGCGATATAGGGAAATCACAGAAAACCTAAATCAGGATGGCCGGACGCAGGATTGAACCACCGTCCTCCCGAATGCGAGTCCAGTGTTGCTCATAAGAACAAGCTTGCGAACAGCAATGAAGTGTACAGTGAAACCAGAGCCATTGTTATCAGTTTAATATTTGGTTTAAGTGTACTAAAATACTGTTTAATCAACTGAATGCTGTAATTTGTGTGGTGGAGAGAGAATAATTTCCGAAAATGTCTTCACAAGAAACAGTTTAGCTTTTAGTTAGGAAGTCTCTTGTTCGAGTTGTGAAAGTAAGAAAGTATTTTGGACATATGAAAAATGTCGGCTATTTCTATGGGCTGAGACACACCGGTCCTTGGTGTGGAAAAACTGTGTTCTTATGAATTTGTCATGCCCCTACTAATGTTTCAAGAAAAACGGATTCTTATGGGAAACAGTGAAAGTAATTGCACAAGAATCAATGAAATCTGTAACAGTGGAAGCAATTGAAGAAAATTATGGTAACAATTATGTTTGCATAGCATTTGACAGGTCCTGGCAGGAAACGGGCCATTAATCTAAAATTTTTGTGCAGCTGCTGTAAGTATTGATACTGCGAAGGTGCTTGGTGGTGAAGTATTGTCAAAACATTGCCAATGATGCTCAAAAGTAGGTAGCAATAATGAAAATTAACATATGTATGAACACAACTGGGCGAGTAAGCAGACTATGTGTTACCTAAGGTCCATAAACCACTGGTACCTTTGAGACCTATAGTTAGCGCAATAGGGTCTCCCACCCATGAATTAGCTGGACACCTTGCCTCGCTGCTGAAACCTCATGTTGGTGCAACTGACAGTCATGTTAAAAATTCATATCACTCCATTGATATTATTAAAGAAATTAGTGTGGGCCCTAATGATATCCTGGTCAGTTTTCATGTGGTGTTGTCGATTATCATGATCCTGGCGAATGAAGCGATCACTTGTATAGCGGACATTGTTCCTAGTGATATTTTGGCATTATTCAGACATTGCCTAACAACAACTTATTTTCAATATAATAATGTTTTTTTTATGAACAGATTGATGGGGTGGTTATGGGAAGTCCTCTTAGTACAGCTGTGGCTAACTTGTTCATGGAGAACATTTAACAACAGGCACTGCAAACAGCTAGAAAAAGACCAGCCAGGTGGTATTGTTATGTAGACAATAGATTTGTTATATGGACCCATGGGAAAGAGGAACTGGATGGCTTCCTGTTACATCTGAATAGTATTGATCCAAGAACTCAACTCACTATGGAAAAAGAAATCGATGGTCACCTGAGCTTCTTAGATGTGACTGTAATCAAACAAGAGGATAGGTCATTGGGTCATAAGGTTTTCAGAAAAGACACACACATTGATTGTTATCTGCAGAAAGATTCTACTCACTACCCAAGACATAAAAGAGGGGTTATTAAAACATTAATAGACAGGGTGCACAAAATATGTTAACCAGCTCACTTAGATGATGAGATTGAACACCTTAGAGCGACCTTCAAGAAGAATGGGTATTCAAACAGAGAGAGAGAGAGAGAGAGAGAGAGAATCGTGCACTACGCCCTAGACTGACAACCAGGACGGACGAAGATCGACACCAAGCCAAGGGAAAAGTGTTCTTACCATTTATCAGTAAAGTCACTGATTGCATTGGAAAAATTTTAAGCTAGTATGATGTGGAAACTGTTCTCAGACCCACCATGAAAATAAAAATGTGTTTAAGATCCGCAAAAGATAAGCGACATCCTCTAGCTACACCAGATGTCTATAAATTCCGTGCAGTTGTGGAAAGGTCTATATAAAAAGCACTCTGTCTTCAGGCCACAAGTGGCCTACCGGGACCATCCGACCACAGTGTCATCCTCGGAGGAGGATGCGGATAGGAGCGTGGGGTTAGCACATCGCTCTCCCAGTCGTTATGATGGTATTCTTGACCGAAGCCACTACTATTCGGTCGAGTAGCTCCTCAATTGGCATCAAAAGGCTGAGTGCACCCCGAAAAATGGCAACAGCGCATGGTGGCCTGGATGGTCACCCATCCAATTGCCGACCATGCCCAACAGTGCTTAACTTCGGTGATCTCATGGGAACCAGTGTACCCACTGAGGCAAGGCCATTGCCCAGAAAGGTCTATATAGGCACAATAAAAAGAAGCATCCAACACCCGTCTGGGTGAACATAAAAAGCAACTGCCGCTTCGGACATATTGATAAATCGGCTGTAGCAGAACGCGTTTCAGGAAGGTGATCATGAAATAAAGTTTAATGAGACGTCCGTCATAGCAAAGACAGGCATTATTACGTGCGATTGTAGAGAGAGACCATTGAGATTACCAAACACTGCAATAATTTTAATAGAAAAGATGAAGGCATTAAGCTGGATAAGGTATGGATTGCAGCAACAGTGTGACAATCAATTAATTTCAATTGAGAAAGCTGGCAATATCAGAGATCATAGCACAGCCGACGTCACGTGAGTGACAACGGTGCCCTCTGGATGGCTTATATATACGGTGCTCACTCGCGCTCTCGTTGCAGTTCGCCAATTGTCCTCGGAGGATGCCTTCCGCAGTCGAAGGCGAAATGTCAGGGGAGAGTTTTATGTATGGATGATGGCATCTCAGCCCAGAAGTGTTAAGTGATAACACCTGCCGAGAAAGCCTTCATTCTATGATCAGTACGGGCATCATTTTTCCACAACGCATTACGTGATGAGAAGCCACTACAAAACTTGTGTTCAACTGACTGATGTGAATACCCCAAAGGTGAGGCAGAAGGAAGTGAATATACCCATAAAAACACCACCCCTGAAGCTGATGGAGCAGTAATAAAGCCAGTATATAGATGTCTAGAACATGCAAATCTTCTGAAGGAGTGTCCCACAGGAAAGTCAAAATGTAAAAGAGTCTTCCAACAATATTTTACAGACCAGGGTGCTCAAAAACATATCTGTGGGATCAAAAACACTGAATATTGGGATCAACAATGCTGTGATTACCTTCAATGACGGAAATGCAGGCATAATGAAGGTTCTGAAGGTATTTGTAACTCAGTCTGGCCATAATACAGAAGCAATCCTAGAAGAACTGGACAGACAGTGAGTCTGCAAGGAAGAAATAATGGTCAAAAACACAACAGAAGTAGAAAGATTCCTCAGACGGAGAAAGAGACTGCATATGGTTGATCCTCAAGAAAAGATGACAAAGGTAGAAAGTTTTAGGCTCTCTCTTCATTCAATACTGAGTTTTCCTTTACTTCAACTTCCAAGTGTGATTTCTAACGAACTACCTTTGTTTCCCCATTACCTCGCAAAGTACTAAAGCTAAAGCTCCGATATTTTTATCACTTATTTACAGTGGTCTTATATTTATGTGGATATACAATGGTAGATACAGCAGTTTTAGCTTGATCATACACTTTTTTTTTTTTTTAAATATCTTGATTCCTAATGAAGTTATACCTGACATCAGTATATGTAGAAGATATATCTATATATCCTGGCAAAGTTTTGTTTTATTACCTAGGATAGCTCCAGAGAAAATGGAATATAAGTGTGTCAAATTTAACATTATCAAGACAGGGCATTGATACTCCACCTAAGTAGTATAGCTATTCCTGAGAGCCACATTGGCTACAGACGGCTCTTTGCTGTTCTTTATGTATTTTGTTTTCACCGAACGGACCACAGGACTTAATTATTCAATAGTTATTTTTTCACACTGGACAAAGTATAAAGTACAAACAATATTTTTTGTATTGTAGAAAATTCTAGACATAATATTTCCAGAAACTGAACATGACTTACCCTTTTTGGTACACGACCAGTGGCCTACATCCACCGCTCTGATTTTTGTTCCTTTGTCATGTTGTGTCCCCATAACTCATTCACATACTGGTGCACAACATCAGTTGGATTTTCTTAAATACTCTAATCATTGCTAAGGAATGCATTTTTGTATCTGCTTCTGTTCAACATTTAACAAATGTGTCATATTTTACACAACTTTCCTCTAGGTAATTCTTCATGTAAAACATGCCATAACCATTATGAAATGTCTATGGTGTCAGCTATGTCACTTTAACTGCTGATTGTTCAGCACTATTGTGCAGTTTCTTCACGTTCTCAATGCCACTTGTGGTTAAAACATCGTGAACATGATTAACCTTCAAGGGATATATGGTCACGCTTGATTTAGCAGGCAATTCCCTACTGCTGAAAATTAAGAAGATTCCTTATAACACTGTCAGCTTTGAATAGATCTCTATCAGTTGGGCACCACTCAAAACAAAATTTTGCTATCTCATGATACCCCTCCCTGTTTATCCATTTGAACTAAGCACGAAACATAAATACTTTGAAATGCCATATAAATGTATTTCACAATAAGTGCGAAATTTAACATTTTAATGAAAAACTGTTGCAAACTAACAAAATTGATACCAATGTCATCTCTGTGGCAGGCCACGAACTTTTCACACTGTTCTCATATAAGGTTTTCTGCAAATGATGTGAATTTTACCCACTATAGTGTAATATGTATGACTAACTGTGGACTGATACTACATGTTCCACCAAGGGACAGTGTATCTCTAGTCTACCTACAGACTGATGGACATCGGCATCAGTAAATCATGCAAGTAATGTATCCCATTCTGTTCTGCACACTGCCTTCGTGCTCAAAGCTAACTAGCTAGCTAACTGGCTCAGCAACAATTAGTTTGATCTTTTGATGATTCATCTCAGTGAACTACTCCCAAGAGCTTCATCTGATACACAGATACAGATGGAGAAATGGTTGAACGTAATTTATCAACCACCTCATTGAGCAGTACCTATGACGACATGGATCAGTGTAAAGAATAATCTACCACATGCGTTAAGTGTGTACTACTACTACTACTACTACTACTACTACTTTATTTACAAGACAAAACTATTCTCAGTGTGAGTCACAGAGCAACTAAAATTTCTCAACTTAGTGAGATTTAAAATGAAATTAGCACGATAAAAATCAGAAAATGAGCGGAAGTTGCAAACCTCAAACAACTGTGTTGCAAAACATATAAATTTAAGAGGTTCACTGTGAAGTGTTCTTTACATGGAGAGTAAAGAGAACAAAAATTATCCTAGATGGAGAGACTGGTGGTGGAAGTAGTGGTGGTTTCATTCAACAGCTTATGACTGTATGGGCATTAGAACAGTTTACAATAACTTGCGGCCAATAAAATTGCGTTCCCATTTCATGCATACGCTTGTTGCATTTTCAACAGACTATATGGCCGTTGAATGACAGTCTCATGCCAGCAACGCTGAGGTTTTCAACTCACTGAGTTCTTTATGTATGGCCACAGATCAATTTTGCCGAGGCCACTAGTTAGATGCTCCTGCAATGTAAGTGAACTGCATGTTTATATAAATGTAGCTTTTCCACTCTTCATAATAATACTGACTTCAACATTGCCTTCTCCTCTCATTTAATTCCTCCAAATCAGTTCCCATTGTGTGCTTACATGCAATCACTAATTTGATAAAAAAAATTCGTGTCAGTAGTTTCAGTGGCTGCCTGGTGCTTGCCCTGCAATTCTACAACTTGTCTAAAAGCAACCATTTCTACAAGCAGCATCCCACTTCATAGCATGAGTGAGAAGACAAATGAGAGTGATTTATCATCTACCATTTTTTTTATTTTGTCAAACAACAGTATCTGCTTAAAAGTAGTTAACTTCAGCAGCTGCAATCTGACAGTCGTCATTCCCAATCTTGGAAGCAGTGCTGAAAGGCTTCAACTAGTACGGACTTTAACACATCGTTCACATTCTTTTGAATGTTCTCCAGAGTCCCAAAATGATGTTCTTTTAAGACATTCCTCTGTTTCGGAAAAAGGAAAGTCACAAGGACTCGTATCCGGTGAATGGGGTGCTGTGGGACAACAGGAATGCCTTTTGAGGTGAAATTTCTAATAGAAGTGGCTGTGTCACATGGAGTGTTGTCATGATGGAGCATCCACTTGTCTGCAATGTCTGGTCTCATTTGATTCACCTTTTACCCGACTCTTTCAAGGGCATCTTTGTGAAACACTTAGTTGACAGTTTGTCCTGGGAGAATAAATTCGTTATGAACAATCCCCCTTCTGGCAAAAGCAAATCAGTGTTGTTTTCATCTTTGATTTGCTCATTCAAGCTTTGTTTGGTCGAGATGTCTCAGTATGTCACTCCTCACTTTTCTGGTCTGTCTCAGGATTACACTATAAAATCCAAGAGTCATCATCCGTGATCACACGACTGAACCATTCGTGGACATTGGCAATTATCTCAAGAAGATCAACGTACATGTTTCTTCAACTGACCTTCTGCTAACTTGTGAGGTTTCTTGGGACCATTGTGGCATAAACAACACACATGCAGGACTTTGGTCAAAATTTGACGCACAGTGAAAGTCTTTTTAAAAACTGTGCGCCTGCGCACACACACACACACACACACACACACACACACACACACACACACACACACACACACACACACAGCACGACAACATTTTGTCTTGTTTTGAAGTTTAAGGTCTCCCTGTGTAGGTTCATCTTCAACATGTTTCTGGCCTTCCAAAGACGGTTTGTGCCTGCGAAAAATTTGTGCTCTTTATAAGTAATGTTCCCCATAAGTCCGTTTCAACTTTTCAAAATTCACATTCACAGATTCCCCAAGTTTAACACAAAGCTTGATGGTGTAACATTGCTCCAAATTCCACTGTTCCATTTTTTGCAACACACAAACACACTACTTCACAGATAGCTCTCTCAAAAATCACGTGGTGGCTGTACAGAGCTGCAATTTCGGCTGAGCATCTGTAAGGGTCAACACACCTGTCTTCAGAAGCAGAACAACATGGCGTTGCCAGTCTCATTATTATTCTCACATCTCTTGTAGTTTCTGTGACTTCAGAGTTCTTGAAATGCCTTGCAAATCTTTATGAATACGAAATGCGATAATTTTTCAAATGATCTGCAAGTTCTTTTCATTGTTGTTGTTGTTGTTGTTGTTGTCTTCAGTCCTGAGACTGGTTTGATGCAGCTCTCCATGCTACTCTATCCTGTGCAAGCTGCTTCATCTGACATTCCACGCTCCGATCCGTAGAACGCCAGTTTTCTTCCTCCTGATAACGACATCCTCCTGAGTAGTCCCCGCCCGGAGATCCGAATGGGGGACTATTTTACCTCCGGAATATTTTACCCAAGAGGATGCCATCATCATTTAATCATACAGTAAAGCTGCATGTCCTCGGGAAAAATTACGGCTGTAGTTTCCCCTTGTACCAGCACAGCAAGGCCGTTTTGGTTAATGTTGCAAGGCTAGATCAGTCAATCATCCAGACTGTTGCCCCTGCAACTACTGAAAAGGCTGCTGCCCCTCTTCAGGAACCACATGTTTGTCTGGCCTCTCAACAGATACCCCTCCGTTGTGGTTGCACCTACGGTACGGCCATCTGTATCGCTGAGGCACGCAAGCCTCCCCACCAACGGCAAGGTCCATGGTTCATGGGGGGGGGGGGGGTTCTTTTCATTAATAAAAATATATTTTTGTGAATATTGAAAGCTCCATTACTATTCTTCAGATATTTTCGACAGTTATTCTTAGATAATAAGCCAATGTTTTTACTATGGGGTGAATAGTGATTACTCTCAAATTATTTACCCAAATAGCTGCCAGAAAAAAAAGAAACCTTTTCAACTCCTCTCAGAGGACTAAAGCATTTTTTTATTATGTAGAGGTTTTCCTCAAATGGAAGTTTTGCCAGAGTTGATGAAAAGAGTGATGGATAATCATAATTCAATCATGTTTAGGTGACGTAAGTACTACTTAATTACAAATACCCTGAGCCACAAACTTACGTGTAACTAATAGACAATTCCTATACCTTTCACCGAACATATCTCTCATTTTTTCATTATTTAATGAAATCTTGTTCATTTTGTCCTATCAGCCTAGTGCAGTGAAAGAAGTTGTCACTCCAGCTGAATGATATAAATTAGAATCAGTTCATCTACATTGAAAGTGGAATAGCAACTTCTGAGAATTTTCAATTCCTTGCACAGCAGTAATGAAACTCGACAAAATGTCCTCTTTTTCTTCTTTTGTATTCCTCGTTGACATTGCCAGCTCCTGCCTGTGTTCCTCCGTAAGCATTTTGCTTGCATCAATCTCTGGTATAGAAGTCAGGACGTTATCATCACAACAATCTCCATGAATGTTAAATTTTCAGAAATACCAGTTTGTTGCTCCATTCTTCTTCTGGAACAATGTAGTCTTCAACAGCAACTGACATACCACAGACCCCTTTGTGAAACAAGTTAACATAGTCTGTTGTGTTACAGAATGGCAGGCACTAGCAAACATACGAATAGCAGCTGTAACAAGTGTGTTATATTCAGGTCCAGAGGCTGCAGATGACTTGTGCAGTTTTGAGGAAGGAACACACAATTTACATTCCTCAGAATGTATGTTCCCTTGGGATGTACAGAGCATAGGCCAGTAATAAGTCGAATTCCCTCCTGCTACTCCATCTTGGCATCTAAATGCCTGAAAAAGTAGTAAAGATTTCTGACCTCTGCAGGGTTTGCTGTTTTACTCATCAGTACCAATTCATGTTTTTATATTTTGGATACATCTGGGAATTAATAGTGGAGGCAACTTCTAACTTCCATCACTATTTGCACACAACATTGACATCACCCTTTCTTTACCTTTTCACCTCTATGAAATTTTTCTCCCTTAATGGAATATGATTTTGCAGGAAGGAGATTATAAAGAACATCAGTTTCTTCAGCACTGAAAATGTATCTGGGCTCATAGCCTTGTAACAATCATTACAATGTAATGTTCTTCCAAAAGTTTACACTTTCTATGACTTGAGCCTCAGTTTCTCCACCTAGACTTAGAAACAATAGATCATGATAATAATAATAATAATAATAATAATAATAATAATAATAATAATAATAATAATAATAATAATAATAATAATAATTATTATTATTATTATTATTATTATTATTATCTGTATTATTATTAATGTAGGATTTTACTGTATATGATTATTTGTTGCTATTATTTTCCCCATCAGAAGTTAGGTATACTTAAGCCCACTAGCCAATAGATTTTAAGTCTAATTGAGTGTAATTCAACTGGATGCAGCCCATCTCAAAAATCAACAGTTTTAACTCAAGCAGTGATGGAGGTGAATGAACTTTTGACAGTTGTTATATTGTGGGGTGAAGTACATGCCAATTAGATACACAGTGAATAAGAACTATGGTTTTGAAATGTGCCTGTGTACTCGTACACTACAATTACACAGAAGCTATTACAGAAGTCACGATTTCTACCTCATCTGCAAATAACAATCCAAGTCATTGACAAGTAGGTGTCATAAAAACCTGTAACAATACTCCATCATTCTCACTTATTGAAGTAACTCCCTTCTTTCCTAATGGTGCAATGTTTCATATGATTGAATAGTTTTATACAGCAGCAATCTTACATTAACTAGCATTTGAAACATGACAGTGACGGGGGACTGTGAAACCTAACCAGGATAATACCTCAACAGATTTTCTTTGGAGTAGACAGATACATCCACCTAAACAAGTCTACATTGGACACTTCCATGTACTAAAAGACATAACCCAGAAGGAAAATTTTGATAATCTTGATGCATGTTCTCAGTTATGTTTTTCCCTTTGCCGAGCACAGTAGAATCAAATACAAACAGAAAATTAACTTTCATTCTCTCTCTCTCTCTCTCTCTCTCTCTCTCTCTCTCTCTCTCTCTCTGACCATCTCATGATGTTGAATACAAAAATATACCTTGCAAAATGCTCAGTTCACATGACAACAAATAATCTCAATTCAGACATCACTGGGACAAGACTTGACAATAGTCCCACCTACACATACTAGACAGTGTTTGGAACTGCACTGACTTAAGAGGGAAACAATATTTGCATAATCTTAACAGAGAAAATCTATCTTAATTACCCACATAAGCACCCACTAACAAAACATCCTTGTTTCGGAATAATGGGGTCAAGATGTTTATCCAATATACTGATTGGCACCAACATATAAACTGAATTTAATTTACTGGAATGTTTCGATAGAAATCATATCAAGTGCTTTTTCCCCATGGCTCATTGCACTGAATGAATATGTATCTAAAATATAAAGTTCCGCAAAGGTTCTGTACGTGTATGTCAACAATAAAGATAAATTATTACAACTCTTTCTTCTTTAGTGGAGATCTGCAATTTCAATCTTACAAGTGCTACTACATAAAAAAAGCTGCAACCACCACCACAAAATCAAACCCATCAGTTAATGATTTAAATTATTTTTACATTATACTTACTTCCAACACTATATAATTAAAATAAAAAGGAGTGGAAGAATAAATTTAAGATTATGCAACACTGAGAATGAGAAATTTCAATCACTATTCTTGAGTAACAGAAATGAGCTTTTTTATTTCATATTTACGTAGGAAAGAAACTGATCACAATAATGTCACTTCTGACGTTCAGCAAATAAGCCCAAAGCTTACTGAAACACTGAGACTAATCAGCCACAATAAAAAGGAACATCAATTCAGAATCCTAAAAAATATTCTTTTGGGTGAATAAAAATATTCAGCTTCATGTTTACAGAACATTTCACTCGAATACAACAAAAAAATCATCCAACTTAATTCAACATGCTGACGCAATGACAGTTCAATACAGAGACTGAAAAAATCAGTATCATATACAGCAAACGAATTGTCTACTATAAGAACAATTCTTTGATAGCAGCTGTCTCTTTTAAAGAATCAGTTTAAATTTGAAGTGTGCTGCACCTAGATAATTTCATTTCCTTTGTAGCACAAGAGATCTGCTACACACAAACCACACAACATAAGTTTAGCACTTTCACTGCAGGGCAAGATTAGGACTGTAGGGTTATTAAACACCTAGAGCACAGACCTGGAGGAAGTCTAAAGTAGATGCTTCTGAAAACTTACTAACTTATGAAACAGCTAATATGTGAATAGTTCCAAACACTACAGTTTGTCAGAGTTCTTGAACGGAAATCATCATTTATTCCAGGGTTCACTTAACACTTCAACTTGAGTATATCTTTTAATTAACTGAAATCACTTGAACAACACTTTTATTCAAGACTGCATTGAAGTTCATTATTTCTTCAGTCTCTAGAGAGATTTTCAACACTGCCGTATCTATAATCACACAGTAACTACAAAAATGATAAAAAATTAAAAAGAAACTTCAGTTCATACCAACACCAAAGACACAGTTGTAAAGTAAGAATCTTACTCAAAGTGGCAAAAATTTTCTGATGTGGCCATTTTATGTACAGTACATCATCTTTTACACATCATCATGATATTGCTCACATGAGCAAGTTTTACTTAAGAATCTAACAGAATAATTGCTCATATTTAACAAAGGAAAAAACAATACACTCCCTGCAATTTTGGATGAAAATATCAGTTCTTTTCCTGGTTATCTTAATGCAAGAAAGCACACCAAAACCAAAGTTCACAAGTAAAGGAGGCATCTTTACTGTTTTTTCCTCAACATAATCAACATCTCTATAATTCTATGCATTAATTGTCAATATCTTGATTTTCTCTCAAGCTAGTTGCATACACATTAACTCAGCTGAATAGTACTTTGCTCAAAATTACATCCGAGTGGCATACAGCTCTGCAGACAAACCTCACTGGCCGTTCCTTCATTTCCAATATGCTGTTTTCATTTTCAGTAAGTTTCCTAGAATTGTTATCCCATTTTCAAATCATTACAGCACCCACATTTCATTAGTTTTCACTGCCTTCTTTCTCCGCAATTATCAATTTATAATGCCATAAGCTCGGTATTTTACTTGGCAACCATAATGATAGCAAACCACGTAAGATATGCTGAACTTTACTCTTGACACTTCATTATTTCCAAACTTTTTCAATATTTGGCTCAGCAATCTAACAACAATTAAAAATCTCAAATACGATAATACTTTGTTTCATACAAGTTTATCTTACTAATTGATTCTTATTACATATGGTAAAATAATCTTTTTTCACAATAAACGAACCCGGATCACTTGTGTAAGTATTTCTCGATTCTTGCTCAAATACACAATATTACATCTTCCATAATGAAAATACTCTAAACATTTCCTTCAACAAGCATTTTATAAGTTCAAGCACAGCACTTCCTCCAACTTTTACACACATCCCACTTAATACAAAGCAAGAAGACGAAAAATGCATCCATAATGTACTACTGTATTAATGTAACGTAAAACATAATACAGAGTGAAAGCCGTAAATATTCCACATTTAATGTGCACAAGTAATTCCACAACCGTAAAGTCACGGATTCATGTTCCTTACTGACATATTTTGTGTAATGCAGTCCACTTCCAATTCCATGATTAATTTGTATCAGTATTTTTGTTTCCTGCTCATGTAACATCTGCACTTGAAATACTTGAAATGCTCTTGGTTTACATTTCACTGAAAAGCTTTGCCACTCTGGTGCTTGACACAAATCGGCACTACTGATATTTCAGAGATTTTAATTACACCATCCACTTCCTCACTGCAGATTAACTGGGCAGCTGTCAGAGCGCAATTTATTATTTTTTTATGGTAATGTAACATCACAGGCTGTGTTTACTATGCAGATATGTAGATTGTGACAAACGACAAAAATACTGCATTTCCTGTATCACAGCATAAGCTGGTTACAATTACACCATCAGTAATGGTAGTAATAATTATAATAATAATCACAATAATAACAATAACAACAGAATTATTATTTTTTTCTAAATGGTCCCAGCATGCTGTTTAATAATTCAGTGTCTTTGTAATAGCTGAATACTTTTTTTTTTAATGCAACTGAATGTTTTCTGTCCAAAAAACCATGACTTATTAGGAAAAAAGCTTGAAAACTGCTACACCAAAACTGAAACTCAGCAACATATCAAACTTCCAAGAGCACTCTGTACAAGAACGATATGCAAGTAAATATCTCTGAATGAAATTACTGCACAAAACGTTCAGTCAGATGTACTAGAGGGCTTTTCTTCCTTTCGTCCGTCAGCTGGCAGTTTTTGATCTCCCTGACTGTGTCCCAGCCCAGCACTGGATTTAGGCTTACCATTACCACCACTACCACCTGTGTTACTGTTCTCACATACTTTGCCCTCAGAATCACTACTTGATTTCCCATCACTGTTTTCCACTGCAAGACCTGAAACCAAAGTAGCTGTTATAAAAACACGAATGTCTAACTCTATCAGTTCAATACTTAATAGGATAAGCACATAAAAGTTTTTCAATAAATGAAAGAGAGAAAACCATTTACACATCTGAAACAGTACCAATACTTTTTATAATTTGTATTAGCATATCTCTAAACATATACCACAATTGCAAGTTGCAACACGATCTACATTTTGGAAATGGCATTCGGGGATATACTTAGTGCAACAATATAAAATTGACATCTAAATGGTGAAGGATTGTAAATGAAACAGTATAAACAAAGTAATATTCTTATGGTGGGAAAGGGGCAAAACCACGTTTATGATTACTTGGAACATACTGGATGAACCATTAAGGTTTCAAAACTCGTAAGTTGCATTTTGCAAATTTATTTGAAAATGGCATACTGTGCTACAAAACTTGTAAGCAACAATATGGGTTTTTAAACTCCCTCCATTTTCTGAAATGTGGGACACTGCCAACTGACAATACTACAGAAAGTAGTTTCAAACAGCAAAGGGAACATAGTGCCTTTATTCCAGAACAATAACTGTACAATATTTCGTTTAGGAGGCATTCTATAGCTATTACGTAATTAAAAAAGAAATTGCATTTTAACCATCAGCTATTTTTATTTCAACCGTAACATCTACCGGTTTCAGCCGTGAACCATCTTCATGGGATATAAGGCAAAGGCAGATCAGGTGAAAATAAAAATCAGTTACTTTTCTGGTGAATACAAAATCCAGAATGTCATAACAGATGTAAGGAAAAAACACAACATGTTCGATAAAAGTCAGAGAGGTACTCTCAACATAAAAACAGTTAATGTAATGATGTAAAAAAGATATATTTTTGTACATCATTATGTTAACTATTCTTACGATTAGCACACGTCTATTAGATTTTTATGGAATTTGGTGTTCTTTTCTTACACCTATTATGAAGTTTTGGATTTTCTATCAGCCAGAAAAGAGAAGATTTATATATTCACCTAATCTGTCTTTGGCTTATATCCTGTGGAAATGATCCACAACAAAAACTGACAGATATTAAGGTTCAGATAAAAGCAACTTATGCCCAAAATGTGTGTGTGTGGTTTTTTTTAAATAACTGTCCACAATGTGTGAAATTAACATCAACTATCAAATACTTGGTATCAAAGTTCAATAATATGTACCTTTCAGCCAACATTATACGACTTCATTTCTTCTTGCTAAAACAACTGAAGAAAATTAGCTCACATTTTAAAAGAATACACATTTAATGCCAATATAAGATAAACAATATTGTAACTGACTTGCAATAAGAGCAATATGGTCATAAAATATTTGAATTACAATCTAAGAGAAACCATTACCAACATAATGAGCTTTCACTTTACTTAAATAATTATTTCCGAAAACTGTAATAAGTTGCAAGCTCTAAAGCACATTTAGAAAATTGTTGAAAATTTTACGTTTTAAACTCCGATATGAAAGAACTGGTTTGAACTGTCACTTAAGTATTTGTTACCATGATTATTCAGGAAACTATGGGAAGAAAGGTTAAAGCTCAATAACCCATTAACATAAAAGTCATTGGAAAAAGTATACAAGGTCATTTAGGAAAAAAACGACTAGAAAGGACATCAAACATGGGAGTTTTTGAAGGACAGTTCTAGAATTAATCTGTATCTGTTTAGAGGAAACACGGAGATCATAAAATCGTTAGCTGACAGGTATCTGAATCCCATCTCACCCCAACTGAATTAAAGTCCAGTGTATGAACCAGTATCACCTCGCTCAGTACGAAACAGAAACAAAGCAGACATTTTGCTATAAATTATCAACAACATTCAAAATAACATCATTAATACTATTCGCAGAAACAGTAGATATGTTGAGCTTAATCAAGTGTCCAACTGTGTGGCATAGCAGATTGATTCTTGCATCTGTTATGTTTTTCTGCTCCCATAAATAACTTTTTTTTCTATCTAATTTCTAATAATTTTATCTGTTAACCTGTAGTATCAATCTGAATAACCTCAAGTTCCTATTTAGATATAATGTCACTTAAATTTATTATTCAGGTTCTCATTACGAGTGTACTGATTCCATTTGTGGAATTAGTTTTCATTGGTGCATTGGTGCAAAGTTACTGTTAACTGAACTTAGCACAAATATTTGCTACAGGCAAAAGCCTGTGAGCTAATCAGCACAATTCCATAAAGTGACCCATATCATTTAGAAGTTTAGAATTCCCACTTTACAGGAAACTATTTTACATTACCTAGAACTGATTATCTTCTGCAATAATTACATTTGAAATTCGTAAGTAAGCCGCATGTTTTACTGCAGGTTTCATCAGAACCATTTTTAAGATTCTGAACTTTGACATTATACCTTACTTTTTCTATACAGTATGACCAACAGCACAATAATTGATGATTTCACGAAATTTGCTATAATTTGCATAATGGCGGTGATTCACATAAAGAAGGAATTCACATTTTAGAGTAGTCCTCACATATTTTTCTAAATTTGTAACCAGCAATATTTTCTGTAATCCAAAATTTTATTGGTTCTTGTAGTTAATAAAGAAACAGTAAATTCAAGCCTAGCCAGTTTTCAACATATTATGCAGTTTTCAAAATAACAGTTTGTTCCTATGCCCATGTACACATATTCAGACGTCACCCAAAATTGACAATCCATGGTTTGAGAGCTTAATGAGCAACATCTATGATGGATGCGATCTTATCATTCACTTGCACCACAATTGTAAGTGAAAGTATGTGAACTGACTAATGCGAAACTCAAGAATTTTAATATGTAATTTCTTTGAAGTGATACCTGCACTCTCAATTAACAGACTTTATAAAATTGAATCGTGCTGTGACCAACAAGTTCTGTGAACTATAACTGTAAACAGGTTGGGCTATTGTTGGACTTAGTGAGAATTGTGTTATGGACAAATTTAAGTGAACTACCAGAGTGTAATTGTCTTTAACAGGACTGTGGTAACTGAGAACCGTGACAGTTTCATATAAATGTGAACTGTTTATTTTGTGCCACAATAGAACAATCAACTTTGTCAGCGTAATTTTGAGTGTTGATTCCGGATAAATGCACTAATAATTTTTCGTAGTGTAAAAGCTGGTCACCGCACTGAACTCTTAAAGGAATAAAAATGTGTTTGTTAGTGTCATCAATGAAGGAACACCATCCCATGCTCATTCAGACTTTCAGCTTCAAGAGGATTCAGGTTAGCTCCACGAAGGAGAGACTATGAAATCCAAGTCCATGTCATCAAAAGTGGAACAACAACAGCGTTTTTTTTCTCTTAACTACATGGCCCACATTATACCAAATGATATTTTACATCTTTTTTGTATTGCTCCAGTGATGAAATTTACATGGACTGCATGAAGTTATACTCAGAATTCATTTTTCACTTACCCAAAGTACACAAATAGTTCCACTGTGCACTGCAGTGGATATTTTGTAAATGCACAAGAAATAAAATGTGTGGGTTTCACATGTTATGGAAAAAAAAAATCAAGCTTACTAAGTATTGGACCAGTTTTGTGAATGGATTCAAGATGACCTTGCAGACAGAACTAAACACATCATTCTCAATTAAAGATTTAAAGGTAATTTCTGGAATATCCAAGAGTGTGTGATAGAGCTGTTACTGTTCACAATATATATCAATGATTAAACAGAAAGTGTCAGAAGCTCTTTAACACTGTTTGGAGATGATGTTGTTGTCCGTAAGAAAACACCAACACCAGAAGACTGTATTGGGTTGCAGAATGATCTGCAGGGGATTGATGAATGGTGGAGGCTCTCACTGTTGACTCTAAATGTAAATAATGTAAAATATTGCCCATACATGGGAAAAGAAATGCACTACTGTACAATTTCTCTATTGATGACAAATTGCTGCAAAGTCTCCACCATAAAATATCTAGGAGTAACTATCCATAGTGACTGTAAGTGGGAGTATGACACAAAACAAGTAGCTCAAAAAGCAGATGCCAGACTTTAGATTCACAGGAAGAATCTTAATGAAATTTAACTTATCCACAGAGGATATGGCTTACAAGGCACTTGTTCAGCTAATTCTTGAGTATTGTTCATCAATCTAGGATCCTTACCAGGTGGGACTGATGGGTCGTTTGGTTGGCTCGAGAGCATTACGAAGATAGGTGGTTAGACAACATATTACTTCTTCCCACATACATCTCGAAAAATTACCACAATGAGAAAATTATAGCTAGTACAGAGGCTCACTGACAATCATTCTTCCCACCCACCATTCGTGAGTGGAACAGGGTGATCAGTGTTACTAGAAGTACATTCCACCACACACTGTATGGTGGCTTATAAAGCACTGGTG
The DNA here is from genome assembly GCF_023897955.1 of Schistocerca gregaria. Classification (NCBI taxonomy): domain Eukaryota; kingdom Metazoa; phylum Arthropoda; class Insecta; order Orthoptera; family Acrididae; genus Schistocerca; species Schistocerca gregaria. Next base: position 221,447,737 of record NC_064931.1, on the reverse strand, counting down.
CAGCTGTAGTAGATAGGCAACTGTGCCATTTAGACCAGGCTGTTCCAACCATACTCCACCGAACAGGAGTGCTCATTGGAGTGGTTCAAGCCTATGTAGTGGGGGAAAGTGAACTCACTGCCCCTGGCTGCACAAAGCTGTAACTGATGCAAAAAGCTATATTGAGACAGTAACAGTTATGGTTAGTCATGGCAGCCATATGCTTGAATTAGAGGTGACATTTCTATTATTGAGAGGGATGGACGATCACAGTGCCTCGTATGTCACAAAGACCACAGTGCCTCGTATGTCACAAAATACAGCCATTACACACACCTTCGTGTAGGTACAAGGTGAAGCACACAGTTAGCATATAGCTAGTAGCCAGACTTCAGAATGATGTAAAAAGAGAATTCTTTGTACAGAAGTTGTAAGAATATGAAGCAGTAGTTCATGTACTGCAATGCATTTGTACTTTTCAGTGAAGAAAATGCAAGTGAGACATTTGTATGAGAAAGCTGTAAAGTCACTCAAATTATAGCAACAAGTGGCAACCCATTTTCAACGGGACCTCTTGTAAAATTATATCTGGTAGTTGTTGCAGAATGTTTGTTTCCAAGGGAGCTGCAGCCAACTGGTGGTTTTTGCCTTTCAAGCAAAAAGCCACTTGTCAATTTCTGTGCACAACAGCAGATTTAGACACAAGGATCAGGAAAAAAGATGATAGCTTTATTGCATTTTCAATCACATTTGAAGAGAGCACAAATACATTACACTGTGATCCAGTTTCAATATTTCTGTATGGTAATGATATGGAGCTGCAAGTAACTGAGAACATTCAGCTGTAATAGTACTCAATTACACCGCAACAGGAAAAGACATTTTGAAACAGTTTATTAAGCAGTGGAAAATATTAATTTTCTGTGTCACAAGCTCCATTTTGTAGCCACAGATAGTGCCCAACGAATGGTAGTTTCCAGAATGAGATACTGGCAGAAGTAAAGCTGTGAGGACCGGGTGTGAGTCATGCTTCGGTAGCTCAGATGGTAGAGCACTCGCACGCGAAAGGCAAAGGTACCGAGTTCGAGTCTTGGTCGGGCACCCTGTTTTAATCTGCCAGGAAGAATGATAGTTTGTCACGGGGGTTTTGCTTCTCATTTAAAAAATAAATTCAGAAGATGCTTCATTCACAAAGAGGCAGTGTGTGCTGAAACACTGGATTTGGCCATCTAATGAATGCTGTGGTCAAATGGGTGAATTTTGTTTAGCATCATGGTGTAAACCACCACCAATGCAATGGATTCCTAACAGATATAAAAGCAGAGTTTTGAACATACCTTACCACAGTACAGAACATTCGCTTACTCTGAGGAAAGTTCTTGATGTATTCTTTACCATTCATGAGGAAATATCTATCCTCCTCTAAATGAACAGAGAAGAAATGAACTGAAAGATTTAAAATGGACATCGTACTCAGTGTTCATATTTGACACAATTATACACCTCAAACCCTGCAGGGCACAGAGTAGATAATAATTCTCTCTCACACACACACACACACACACACACACACTAGTTTTGGCAACTACCACGATAAAGCAGCTTATCGTTTCTTTCAAAATATGATTTTGAGAGCACACCATTTTGGAAATGAAATTATTCAATACTCCTTTCTCAGTTTCACCCTATGATTTACCACTGTCACTCCATTTAGATGTTACAGAGTTTCAAAAGTCAACTTTGCTGAAAGACATACTACACGACACTCAATCTGTCAACCTGTTATTGTGGTATCATTCATTACAGCAAAATTTCCCAGGATGCACACAAATCTTGAGCAAGTTTGGGCCTACGTACTGTTGTGAGCAGCTTTCCTAAAAAGGAACAAAGAATGATCTTTTCTTCAGCACACACCAATGATGCCTGATAGTTCCTCTTGTTCTAAAACGAATATGTCAAATTTCATTAGCCCTGAAAAAAATGTATCCAATATTTTTAAAACTGCTCTTTTTTATTAATTTCCTTCACTTCCTATTTCCACAACGTAGCATGATGCTACATTTTCGCAGCTAAGAGTATGAGGTCAGCCATCACCTATGGTGCAGCCGCCAGTTCAATAGGCTCTGCTGTGCTGTCACTTTTGACTCTTCACATCAAGTGACAATGCTCCACGTAGCAGGGAGAGCTTTGGCTGGAATAGCCTGATTTAGACAGTGTTACAAGAAAAAACAACTGCAGCCCTGTCATTCATATCTCAGTTCAACTTTAGCTCTGCTGACTTCATGGGGAACCATAAACTGATGAGTTCCAATGTGTGATCAAATCTCAGTTTCCTGCCTATACACTTCTCACTTATGAAGGATATTTCATCTGAGACTGATATCTTAAACACTTCTAAGGCTGCTGTGTCTGTTTACAGCTAAATAAGCATTTACGAAGCCTATGAATATCTGGCAGTCCAAGGCTTAAATGCTCTGCTTGAAGGTATTAAGAGCAGAGATGGGGAACTTACTATTACACCCACTGCACCGCTACTTACAATTGGTGAATGCTGGGCAAGCATACCAACATTGATCAATACAAATGAACCCAAGGTGTCAGAGACTTTGTGTTGTCGTCTTGATCTGGATTGGCTGCCTGAGTATTAAGAAAACAAGATCTATGCCAAACACAAATACACGCACGCAAGCAGATTAGCACCTGTGATTCTCAGTTGGACGGAATTATTTAGTCAAGAAACATGAGCCCCCTGGCGTATTAAATAATTCATCATCATTAGATAATGGGATAGGGGCCAAAAACAATTATGTTAAAAAGCATTTAACACAACTGGAACTGTTATTTATTCAATCTTTTAAAGCACTTCAGTTAATTGCCCAGTTTAATTTCTATTTCAAGTACAAAGATTTTTGGGAACAAAGAAGAAATTTCAATCGTTTCATCATGCTGTGAACAGTTTCTGTAACCAAATCAAAGTGACAAATTATTGGTTTTCATGCCATTTCCATACTTAGAATTTTATTTGAAGTTCAGGTGGTTCCGAGATGGGTCTTATGACGTCAATAGACCTGCATGTATAGGTTAAGGTGAATTGTGATAGGTTGTGAGACAAGGTGGTGAAAGAGATCCGGACTAAGCCTGGGTGGCAGATTAATGACATATTCTGATACACCATCAAGGCTGAGTATGGCTTATAGGCAGTTTTCTATGCTCTTTGTGGCACATGGGCAAGTCCACAATCACGGTCTCAAATAATGCTATACACAAACAATAGGAAATAGACCTTATAGTGTCAACAATACATTTACAATTTAATCTTTTTCAGTTAATTCTATACTATCAATTATTTTTTAGACATGGAAGAACAATCATACCATGTGATGTGTAATATGCCTGTCCTGTAGCACTAGGTGGCTGCTTGCCAGCACTCTGTCCTCTAGCAGTGGCACCATGTGCTTGAGGCTGCTGTGTGGTAGCAGATTGCATCTGGGGTCTTTGTTGCTCCTGCTGGCGTTGCTCTTGTTGACGCTGCTGCTGATGTTCTTGCTGTTGCTGTTGATGCTGATGCTGCTGCTGCTGCTGCTGATGCTGCTGTTGATGCTGATGCTGCTGCTGCTGCCTTTGCTCGTGTTGCTTTTGGCGTTGTTGATCCTGCCTTTGCTGCTGTTCCTGCTGCTGTTGGTGATGTTGCCTTGGTTCTTGTGGTGGCTGTGAATGCTGCTGGTGCTGGTGTGGATGTGGATGCTGATGCTGTTGTTGCTGCTGTGGTGGTGGTGGTGGTGGTGGGTGATGGGGATGCTGTAATTGTTGCGGCTGTTGTGGTTGTGGTGGCGGCGGCGGTAGCTGCTGAGTTAGCTGCTGACGGGGCCTACCTCCCATCATACTATTGGCAGATACACCACCTCCTTGAGAATAAGCCACAGGTCTCTGAATGGGATGTGGATATGTGGGTGTTGCAGGTGGCGGCATACCAGCTCTTACACCTATATTAAGCTGAGCTCTTGCAGCTTGCTGAAAGGGCTAAAAAAACACCACGCTCATGAATTTCAAAAAATAAAGATAAAACAAATTTATTTTCTACATAACATACGGCATATAAAGAAGTCAGGAAAATATTATTTATGGATGATAGCACAACTACAAAAGTTGCTGCCAAAGCCATTATGCAATTACTCAATTGAAAGAGTGAGAGTCTGAATGCTTGGGAGAATGATGCTCGCATAGTTAATTAACAGTAACTACGAGGTTGTGTCCCACAGTTAGTTTATTCTGTCAGATTATGTATTACATGATGTGGATATTTACTTGGTCGTCTTTCCTGTGTAACTGATGCTAAGTTGCAACCCTCTGCCTCTAAAAGGCTCCAAATTTTAGTGTGCAACACAGTTGTGTGTAACATACCAGAGTGCTGTAATCCAAATTTCTAATTGCAGAAAATAGGCCTCCAATTGAGGCAGTTGTAAACAGTGAAATACAGAACACACACACACAAAGCAGGAAACAATGTTTACAAATACTGGTAACATTAATATTAGCAAAAAAGGCCTCCAAATTAGTAAATGATTAGTTTGTAAATCCTTCCATAACACTAAGCTTGAATTTCACAACTCAAGACAAACTTAAGTATTATGCACCTGGATACAGCATGAGGTTTGTTCCAATTGATGAACATGAAGTAGCAATGGTGATTAGAAGCCTCAAATGAAAAAAGTTCGCAGATTCAGAAATTTCAAAGCCATTGACTGACATTGGTAAATTTTCATTTACTGGAGGAAGATTTCCTCACGGACTAAAAATTCCGGAAGGGATACATTTATTCAAGTGTGGTAACAGACTTTTATGTTGAAAATTACTGACCCATATCACACCTCTTAAGATTCTATTAAGTATTTCAGAGATTAATGAAACACTAAATACCCAAGTACATAAACAGCCACAAGCTCCTCAATAGTGATCAATACGACCTTAAAGCAGGCACAAGTACAGAAACAGCAATAATGACTTACACAGATGAAATAATTAGAAATTTTGAAAACAATAATAGTGTTGTAGGTGTTAAATTTAGATCTTTCTAAGGCTTTCAACGCTGTTGCTCATGAAATTCTTTTAGATAATATGGAAGAAATTGGGATAAAAGGGAGGAAAAACAAGTTTTTTCAATCATATATGAAAAATATTATCACAGATTGTGGAATTCACATCAGCTCAATCTTATCATTCTTACCATAAAATCAGCTTAGTTTCTGATGCAAAGAAAGCCAAAACAGTTATAACACAGGGTAGTGTGCAAGGCTCCCTTCTGTTCTTTATTTATGCAAATGACATACAGACCTCAGAAACTGCAGCTAAGATCATGTTATCTGCAGGTGACATTGTAACAGTGAGTGATGTTACAACAACTGAACAAATCCTCTAGTCCACGAGCTCACGGTTCACTGAAGAGCCAAAGAGACTGGTACACCTGTCTAATATCATGTAGGGCCCCGTGAGCATGCAGTAGTGTCCCAACACGACATGGTATGGACTCGACTAATACTGAAGTAGTACTGGAGGGTACTGGCAACATGAATCCCATCCATAAATCCGTAAGAGTACGAGGGGGTGGACAACTCAACAGCATGTTGCAAAGCATCTCAGATATGCTCAATAATGTTAATGTCTGTGGAGTTTGCTGGACAGCGGAAACGTTTAAACTCAGAAGGGTGTTCATAGTGCCAGTCTGTAGCAATTCTGGGCAAGTGGGCTGTAGCATTGTCCTGCTGGAATTTCCCAAGTCTGTTGGAATGCACAATGGACATGAATGGATGCACGTGATCAGACAACAGGATGCTTAGGTATCTGTCACCTGTCAGAGTCATATCTAGACATATCATGGGCCTCATATCACTCCAACTGCACACGCCCCACACCATTACAGAGCCTCCACCAGCTTTAACAGTCCCCTACTGACATGCAGAATCTATGGATTCATATGGTTGTCTCCATACCCACACACGTCCATTTTCTCGATACAATTTGAAATGAGACTCATCTGACCAGGCAACATGTTTTCAGTTATCAACAGTCCAATGTCTGTGTTGACGAGCCCAGGCGAGGCATAAAGCTGTGTGTTGTACAGTCGTCAAGGGTATATGAGTGGGCCTTCAGCTCCAAAAGCCCATATTGTTGATGATTTGTTGAATGGTTTATACACTGTCACTTGTTGATAGCCCAGCACCGAAATCGGCAAGAATTTGCGAAAGGGTTGCTCTTGTCATGTTGAACGATTCTGTTCAGACGTCGTTGGTCCCATTCTTGCAGGATCTTTATCACGCCAAAGCGATGTTGAAGATTTTATGTTTTACAGGATTCCTTATATTCACAGTACACTCATTAAATGGTTGTACGGGAAAATCCCCACTTCATTGCTACCTTGGACATGCTGTGTCCCATCTCTCATGTGCCGACTAACACCACGTTCAAACTCACTTAAATCTTGATAACCTGCCATTGCAGCAGCAGCCGATTTAACAATTGTGCCAAACATTTGTTGTCTTACATAGGGATTGCTGATCGCAGCAATGTATTCTGTATTTTACCTATCTATGTACAGGGTATTTATAAATGAATATTGGGGTTTTAATGCTTTATAATATTTATTACATTAAACTTACAGTTACAAATCATATATCAAATGAAAAAGCAACTCAAACAGTGGTGTTTGGCACCAGTGCGCATGCGCAACATTCATTGTTTCCACCACTATCCGCTAGACAGTGATAGTAGCGAAGATGGCGACTAGTGAACACACAGTGTTGTGTGTTTTGCAGTTTGCAAAGACTGAATCTGTAGTTACTGTGCAACGTGCATCCCAGTTTAAGTTCACGTGTGATCCTCCTAGTGATAACAACATTTGTAGATGGTATGATCAATTTGAAGATGCCGGCTGCCTTTGTAAAGGGAAGAGCACAGGACAACCAAGAGTTAGTGAAGAGACTGATGAGCGAGTGAGAAAGTTGTTCACTCGTAACCCAAAGAAATCAGTCTGGAAGGCTGGTCGTGAATTACAAATTACCATGTTAACTGTTTGGAAAGTTTTAAGAAAACACGTACAACTACATTCTTACCGTTTACAATTATTACAGGCTCTGAAGCCAGAAGACCATGGATTATGTGCCAACTAGACAAACAAAATGATGTTTCATGACGGAAGATTTTCTGGATCATGTTGTCTTCAATGATGAATCGACCTTTCACCTTAGTGAACATGTTAACACTCACAATATGCACATCTGGGGCTCAGAAAATCCTCACAAGGTGGTACAAATGCAACGAGATTCCCCTAAAGTGACTGTGTTTTGTGCTGTATCCCGGCAGAAAGTTTATGAGTCTTTCTTTTTTGGTGAACCTACTTTAACTGGCTCTTCTTACCTTGATACACTAGAGCAATGGCTCTTCCCTCACTTGGAAGAAGATGAGCCAGAGAACTTCATTTTCCTGCAAGATGGTGCACCACCTCACTGGCATAGCGAAGTATGCGATTGGTTGAACTTCACTGTACCCAAGCACTGGATAGGCCGCAATGGGCCCAATGACAGGGCTTACTTTGCATGGCCTCCATGTTCACCTGACCTAATGCCAAGCTTTGGGGCTTCATCAAGAATCGTTACCAGCAGACCTCCATGAATTAAGAAACTGGATTGAAGCAGCTGTTGCTACAATCACTGAAGACACACTTATCAACATCTGGGAAGAACTCTGCTATAGACTGTGTGTGCCATGTGACAAACAGTGCTCACATTGAACATTTATAAGGTTCTTGGTAAAACTATTTGAGTTGCGGTTTCATTTGACATATCATTTATAACTGTAAGTTTAATATAATAAATATTATGAAGTGTTAAAACCCCAATATTCATTTATAAACACCCTGTATTTGCATATGCATGCCTATACCAGTTTCTTTGGCGCTTCACTGTGTATCAACAGGCTGACCGATTTTGTGAAAGGGGGGGGGGGGGGGGGACCACATTCCTTATCAAATGTAGCCAGCTGAAAAATGGAATATGGAATATGGAGCTGGCCATATCTCTTGCTTAAAAAAAATCTCTAATGCAGCAGTTGATGAGCTCAGGTGTTTCATAGACTTGTGTCCCAAATAATTAAACTTCCTGTTTGTCCCAATATTTTACTCAACAGTGTAGGCTACCATAAAGAAGTTTTTATGGTACCATATGCCGTACAAGCTGCCATAATTTTATTTATTTATTTATTTGCTGAGAAAGCCAGTGACAGCTTCAACATGCTAAATGCACTTGTGGTAACTAGGCAATGGAAACTGGCTCAATGTCATGTATGCCACCAATCTAGTCCGCTGCATGCTATGTCAAACAGTCAACACATTTAAGACAACACACTGATATGTTTCTGCAACAAATCAAGACTCGAGAAAGCTGGACTGTCTGTTATGGACTTGGACAGACATAGTGTCATCATAGGGAGTGATTACAATTATTTGGCCCTGTACCTGCTCTCCACTTCATACAACCCTGTACTTAGTTGTTCCACGCATGCACCACTATCATCCGGTATCCCCAGCTGGCTGTATTAAAATATTCTACCTATTTGAACTAGCACACTGGCACTTGACATATATGAGGCACACTGGCACTTTGCTTTAACATTTCCACTTTGACAGCTGTTCACAGACTAGGCTTGGTCCAACACCAACACCCTGGCCTGTACTCCGTTTCCAAGATTCTTAACTGCTTGGTTAGGATTCATTTGCACCACTCTTTCTGCGTGCTGCAGGTTTACAAAATAATAGTATACTTGGATCTGTCACATCCAAAACCATTTAAAGCTGATGTAGGAAAAGTTGGCTCATCAGTCAAAGACACACTGTTTCCACATCAGGAATATTACAGAAGCACACCTGTCACAAACTGCTTCCCTCCATTCTTGAAAGATTTCTTCTCACAAGGTTATCATTGTACACATGCTTAAGAAGAAAACATTCAATGAGTAAGTGTGGTGGTGTTTCTTCCAGCATTAGAACAGTTATGCATGTGATTCTGAAGAACCTCTGAAAGAACAGAATCTAACTTGTCTGAATATTGTTAACTTTCTAAGACCTTCGAAACACATCCCTTATGTTCCGAACACACCTGACCAATTTTTTAAATGTATGTTACATTAACTTCAGACACCAATAACTTCACCATGAATGTGAACATTTGGTTGTGCCTTCAGCCTGCAACGAGTGCACTGGCAATTTGGTAATGACCATAAAAATGACTCAACCAGTATGCTGCACATTCCCTGATGATAAGTAGGAGTAAAAGAAGCATGACATGTCACTATTTTACTTGAAGCATAATATTTGGAAAGTTTTTTATGAAGATTATCCCAACAGTAACATTTATAAAATAATTCAGCAACATACCAGTTGGCCAGGAGCTTGTGAAACACCTTGGTAAGCACCAAATTTAAGATGTGGTGTCTGCTGTTGTGTAGGACTGTGTTGTGCTTGCTGCTGTTGCTGTGGTGGGGGTGGGGGTGGTGGCTGCTGTGGTTGCTGTTGTGGCTGTTGCTGTTGTGGTGGTGGTGGCGGTGGTTGAGGTGGTTGATGCTGATGTTGGGCTGAAGGGGGTGGTGGCGGAGCCTGTTGTTGCTGCTGCTGCTGCTGCTGCTGCTGCGGCTGCTGTTGCTGCTGCTGCTTTATGTTGCGTGACTTGGGAGATGGTATCTGCGGAACTGCAAAAAGAACCTAATTTTAGGGTTGGACTGTTTATTTTGTAACAGCAGAATTTCAAGTATAATGCAAATGCTATCACCGAAGTTAGCTAAACAAAAAAACTATGATTTTACAATAATCACCACAGTCCTGAAGTTGTCTTCAAATGCGTGACAAATGATAATATATTCCTTCTCACTTTCAACTTCGAAAATGCAGAAAAAGTTACAATAAATTTCTTTTGCAACTGTGTATGAGGTGTGATAAAAAAATAACAAGAATGTATGTTTTTCTTAAAATTATCTTCATTTTTCCAACATCAACTACTTTGTCCCTTTCAAAATAATTCCCCTCAGATATAACACACTTATTCCAGCACTTTATCCAATCTGAGAAGCACTTCTTGAACTTTTTGGTGTTCAGCTCCTTCTGTGATTCTGTTTTTATGTCAGCAATAGTGGCGAAACAATGTCCTTTCATGGTTCTCTTCAGCTTCGGCAATAGACAGGGGTCACAAGGTGCCATGCCTGGTGGATACAGTAGCTGAGGCAATGTAACTGTTTTGTTTCTCCCCCCCCCCCCCCCCCCCCGCAAAAAAAAGCATGCGGGTGTGAGTGGGAGCATTATCACGATGCAATTTCCACTAGTGATTTTGTCACAATTCTGGACATTTTCTTCAGACTGCTTCACACAAATGCGAAGGGAGTATTCCTTACTGATCCTACACTCATAAGGCAGGAACTCATGGTCGGAGTAGAGCCGGGGGGGTGGGGTTCGGAGTAGAGTTGGGGGGGGGGGTCTGAGTAGAGCTGGGGGGTGGGGTGGGGTCGGAGTAGAGCCGGGGGGGGGGGGTCTGAGTAGAGCCGTGGGGGGGGGTCGGAGTAGAGCCGTGGGGGGGGGGGTCGGAGTAGAGCCGTGGGGGGGGGGGGTCGGAGTAGAGCCGTGGGGGGGGGGGTCGGAGTAGAGCCGTGGGGGGGGGGGTCGGAGTAGAGCCGTGGGGGGGGGGTCGGAGTAGAGCCGTGGGGGGGGGGTCGGAGTAGAGCCGTGGGGGGGGGGGGGTCGGAGTAGAGCCGTGGGGGGGGGGGTCGGAGTAGAGCCGTGGGGGGGGGGGGCGGTCGGAGTAGAGCCGTGGGGGGGGGGGGGGGGGCGGTCGGAGTAGAGCCGTGGGGGGGGGGGCGGTCGGAGTAGAGCCGTGGGGGGGGGGGGTCGGAGTAGAGCCGTGGGGGGGGGGGGTCGGAGTAGAGCCGGGGGGGGGGGGGGGCGGAGTAGAGCCATGGGGGGGGGCGGAGTAGAGCCATGGGGGGGGCGGAGTAGAGCCATGGGGGGGGCGGAGTAGAGCCATGGGGGGGGGCGGAGTAGAGCCATGGGGGGGGGGCGGAGTAGAGCCATGGGGGGGGCGGAGTAGAGCCATGGGGGGGCGGAGTAGAGCCATGGGGGGGCGGAGTAGAGCCATGGGGGGGCGGAGTAGAGCCATGGGGGGGCGGAGTAGAGCCATGGGGGGGGCGGAGTAGAGCCATGGGGGGGGGCGGAGTAGAGCCATGGGGGGGTCGGAGTAGAGCCATGGGGGGGTCGGAGTAGAGCCAGATGGGAAGGAGTGATGGAGGAGGGGGAAGACTACTTCATGGCTCAATGGAACCATTATGGGCAGGCAAATATGTGCTAGTAGTGACTTTTACGTTATCCATAGCAGAGAAGGAGGAGAGATCATAAGAGGCATTCGGGAACTACTAAACGTAATGAGTCATTACATACAGGTACAATATCAGTAAGAAAATAGGGGTTAGCTTCTGAATATCTAAAACGCTTTCTATGTATTTGGCACAACCATGAACTCTCTACTCAAACTGAGCAACACTAGGTTGCCCTCCAGACTTCTATATCTTATTTATTCATTCATTTTCACTCATATACCACTGACGGTACCTTCAAGATAAGAGTTTCAGGCAAACAGTCAACACAACACAAGCCTACACCTCAAGGAAGCACCCTAAAGTCGCTTCCATTTAACCTCGACATTAATTAATTCTAAGCAACAAACAACACAATGCTGATTAAGTCAATAGTACAGTGACTGTTAGCTATCAGACATCTACAGTACGAAGAAAAATTTGCTGCTTTAGTTAGAAACATGGCATGTTAGGAAATGTGAAGTATGGTACCTGTAAGACTACTGACACTGCAATCAGATCACAATACACCAGTTCAGCACGCAAAGAACAAAGAACACTTAACAGAAGTATGGGACATGTAGAAGATTCATTAGTTCATTCATTATTTACCACTGCTTCAGTCTGGGTATAAATACCACTAAAATTTTTGCAAGTCACACAGAACAATGTTTGATGAGTCATTAGCAATGCTCCACAATACACACACACACAACACAATTATGCACCTGAAGACCCACAAGTACCCACTCACATGAATATGTAAGACCCTGCTAACACAACTGTACAAAAACTTCTTTATTTTCAATAAAAGGAACAGCAACTGAAACCAAAGGTGTAAGTCTGCTCAAAACACCTATCCACGTATGAAACTAACCACCTGACACTAGTACAGGCTTAAGTTTCATAGATAACATGGAGTGGATACGTCTTTGTGAAAAAGCAATATTGGCATCAATAACTTCTGTCACATCCCGGTGGATTTGTCAAGGAAGCTGTCAACAATGGAGCCAGCAGAATCTGTCATGTGAAACATCATTGGAGCACCAGCTGCAATGAATTACATATCTTCAAGTCGAATGTGAGTTACCCTCATTACACCACCTGCTTTATTATAAACAACAATTTCATGGAGGTGAATACTTACTAGTGGATCCCCCTCCTTTTGGGCACAGAGCAAATTGTCCCTTCTTTTCTAACCTTCCCCAACATCTCTCTTTCCTCCTTGAGGAAGAAACTAATATTTCTTCGAACTAGCGACAATTTTTTTCACTTTTAAATGTGTGTATTGTCAGTACTGGAATTTTGCCTCCTTTAGGTTATTACCAGCTACCTGTTCCATGTCTTTGTAATGTAATTACGAGTATTAACATACTACCTGTTCCATGTCTTTGTAATGTAATTACGAGTATTAACATACTAACAGCAGCTGACTATATAAATGTTGTGATTATTATGTTTTAAAAATTTGCTCTGCATTTTATCTGGACAAATTAAGAGTGGAAATTTGAAAAATTGTGTCAAATCTCACATTTGTCAGGTGGCTCAAAAAATCACTTTTTGTGCATAACTTATCGCATCTAAACAAACAGAAATTCTGATACTGCAGACTTATGTTGCCGACCTCATCGCTGCTAAAAATAAAATGACATTAGAAAATAAATAGTTTATTAACAACATTCTAAGTGCCATTCCAGGAAACTGACTGGGTCTAAGTGCCATTCCAGGAAACTGACTGGGTCTAAGTGCCATTCCAGGAAACTGACTGGGTCTAAGTGCCATTCCAGGAAACTGACTGGGTCTAAGTGCCATTCCAGGAAACTGACTGGGTCTAAGTGCCATTCCAGGAAACTGACTGGGTCTAAGTGCCATTCCAGGAAACTGACTGGGTCTAAGTGCCATTCCAGGAAACTGACTGGGTCTAAGTGCCATTCCAGGAAACTGACTGGGTCTAAGTGCCATTCCAGGAAACTGACTGGGTCTAAGTGCCATTCCAGGAAACTGACTGGGTCTAAGTGCCATTCCAGGAAACTGACTGGGTCTAAGTGCCATTCCAGGAAACTGACTGGGTCTAAGTGCCATTCCAGGAAACTGACTGGGTCTAAGTGCCATTCCAGGAAACTGACTGGGTCTAAGTGCCATTCCAGGAAACTGACTGGGTCTAAGTGCCATTCCAGGAAACTGACTGGGTCTAAGTGCCATTCCAGGAAACTGACTGGGTCTAAGTGCCATTCCAGGAAACTGACTGGGTCTAAGTGCCATTCCAGGAAACTGACTGGGTCTAAGTGCCATTCCAGGAAACTGACTGGGTCTAAGTGCCATTCCAGGAAACTGACTGGGTCTAAGTGCCATTCCAGGAAACTGACTGGGTCTAAGTGCCATTCCAGGAAACTGACTGGGTCTAAGTGCCATTCCAGGAAACTGACTGGGTCTAAGTGCCATTCCAGGAAACTGACTGGGTCTAAGTGCCATTCCAGGAAACTGACTGGGTCTAAGTGCCATTCCAGGAAACTGACTGGGTCTAAGTGCCATTCCAGGAAACTGACTGGGTCTAAGTGCCATTCCAGGAAACTGACTGGGTCTAAGTGCCATTCCAGGAAACTGACTGGGTCTAAGTGCCATTCCAGGAAACTGACTGGGTCTAAGTGCCATTCCAGGAAACTGACTGGGTCTAAGTGCCATTCCAGGAAACTGACTGGGTCTAAGTGCCAATATGAAGGGCCCCCCCCTCTCCTGCCAGTGCCATTGCTACACAGGTACTACATTTTATTCTTCATAATACAAGCACAAAAATATAGTAGTAATATTCCAACTAGTAGAACCATGGTTAACAAAAATCACTTCCAATCTCTCTTAGATTTTTACACGAGAGTAACAATTTCAAGAAAAAATCTCTGTATTCACCTCTGTTTTTTTACAAAACTCCACAATAGGAATTGGATGCTGTGAAGTTTACTGTAAGACTCCCTGTGCTGTTGGAGAAGAAATTCCAACACTGTCAATAGGCCTTTCTGTTTTGCAGCTAATAAACAAGACCTGTCTTTCTTATGAAGTATGGCATGGCACACATCTGCCATTGTCTTTCCAATTTTTGAATACTAGGAGATATTTTCCATGCCTTTATCCAAGACTAAGAATTTTATATAGCTATTTGAGATGGATAAGTATGAGACACTGATCACACTGCATTTGGAGATCGTACACGCCTGTGACGACTACAATGTTTCAGCAGGATCTTTAAAATCAAACAATTAAGTTGAATGCATTAGAATTACATGGAATGGGGTTCGTAGATTTAGCTGACTGAACTACATTGTGTGAATCTTATGGAAGAAAGGTCTTCCTTACTCTTATTCTACTCTTATTCATTTCTCTACAACAACAAAAGTTGTCGCAGCTCAAAAAGCTCTGCCCGTACACCATAAACTTGCGTTTTATCTCTTTAATACATCCCAGGCAAAATGTAGAACTTGACACATGGTACTTGGAACTCCATTGTGCAGCACTGCTTGGCACAAAGAATGATTGTCTAGTAATAAATATTTGAAACATTTTCTCCATGACTAGACTCTTTGAAGAAATCTAGGAACATGAAGAAGAAAATGAAGAATACAACAGCTCTAAAACGGCATTTTGTGAAAAAATGGCACTTAGTATGCTTTCCATTTCCACTTTTCAAATGGTGAACAACATAAAATGAGTTTCTGGGAACAACAACACAGTAGTCTACATCTACATCTACATGACTACTCTGCAATTCACATTTAAGTGCTTGGCAGGGGGTTCATCGAACCACAATCATACTATCTCTCTACTATTCCACTCCCGAACAGCGAGCGGGAAAAACGAACACCTAAACCTTTCTGTTCAAGCTCTGATTTCTCTTATTTTATTTTGATGATCATTCCTACCTATGTAGGTTGGGCTCAACAAAATATTTTCGCATTCGGAAGAGAAAGTTGGTGACTGAAATTTCGTAAAAAGCTCTCACCGCGACGAAAAACGTCTATGCTGTAATGACTTCCATCCCAACTCGTGTATCATATCTGCCACACTCTTTCCCCTATAACGCGATAATACAAAATGAGCTGCCCTTTTTTGCACCCTTTCGATGTCCTTCGTCAATCCCACCTGGTAAGGATCCCACACCGCGCAGCAATATTCTAACAGAGGACGAACGAGTGTAGTGTAAGCTGTCTCTTTAGTGGACTTGTTGCATCTTCTAAGTGTCCTGCCAATGAAATGCAACCTTTGGCTCGCCTTCCCGACAATATTATCTATGTGGTCCTTCCAACTGAAGTTGTTCGTAATTTTAACACGCAGGTACTTAGTTGAATTGACAGCCTTGAGAATTGTACTACTTATCGAGTATTCGTGTGAATAAAGAGCTAGCTGCGTTGCACAAGAGCTATGTTTTCTGAAGCCATGCTGATTACGTGTCAATAGATCGTTCCCTTCGAGGTGATTCATAATGTTTGAATACAGTATATGCTCCAAAAACCTACTGCAAACCGACGTCAATGATATAGGTCTGTAGTTAAATGGATTACTCCTACTACCCTTCTTGAACACTGGTGCGACCTGCGCAATTTTCCAATCTGTAGGTACAGATCTATCGGTGAGCGAGCGGTTGTATATGAGTGCTAAGTAGGGAGCTATAGTATCAGCGTAATCTGAAAGGAACCTAATTGGTATACAATCTGGACCTGAAGACTTGCCCGTATCAAGCGATTTGAGTTGCTTCGCAACCCCTAAGGTATCTACTTCTAAGAAACTCATGCTAGCAGATGTTCGTGTTTCAAATTCTGGAATATTCCATTCGTCTTCCCTGGTGAAGGAATTTCGGAAAACTGCGTTCAATAACTCCGCTTTAGCGGCACAGTCGTCGATAACAGTACCATCGGCACTGCGCAGCGAAGGTATTGACTGCGTCTTGCCGCTTGTGTACTTTACATACGACCAGAATTTCTTCGGATTTTCTACCAAATTTCGAGACAATGTTTCGTTGTGGAACCTATTAAAGGCATCTCGCATCGAAGTACGTGCCAATTTTCGCGCGTCTGTAAATTTTAGCCCATCTTCGGGATTTCGCGTTCTTCTGAACTTCGCATGCTTTTTCCGTTGCCTCTGCAACAGCGTTCGGACCTTTTTTGTGTACCACGGGGGATCCGTTCCATCTCTTACCAATTTATGAGGTATGAATATCTCAATTGCTGTTGCTACTATATCTTTGAATTTGAGCCACATCTCATCTACATTCGCATGGTCAGTTCGGAAGGAATGGAAATTGTCTTTTAGGAAGGCTTCTAGTGGCACTTTATCCGCTTTTTTAAATGTTATTTAGATGTTATTTATCTGACAAACTCAATTCTCCTTTCCCACAAAGCTTCCTACTGTGACCTTGTATGTATTTGGTAACAAAGCTGCAATAGGCAGCGTACCATAAAATCAGTCTGCAGAATGTGGGTATTACTCACAAGTAGATATTCCACACAGGCATCTATCACAAAGAAAAACATTGGAAGAGACAACACTACTTTAGAAATACATCAGCATAGACAGAAATTTGAACTATTGAGTTTTAACACACACAATATTAAACATATTTTGGTGAATCTAGAGGAATGGCTAAGTGTCTTTCATGCATATTTTGTTTACTTTGGTAGAATCAATCTTTGGCTGTAATTATTTGATCTGTACTGAGTTCTTATACTGATAATTCTGCACCACTACATGAGTTACACAATTTCACTGCGCACATATGCACACCTCCCCCCCCCATCCCCTACACACCCACACCCCCCACACCCACACCAACACACACCCACACAGAGTTATTGCTCCTACATGGTCAATTTAGATGCAAAATCCTTAAGATTTTCAGAAGAAGAGAATTCATCATCTTTGAAAATGAGCAGTTGGATAGTAACTAGTTTCTTTCAGTTATCACAGAACAGAAATGCATATTAGCAGTGCTACAGGCAATCTGTAACAACAAAACTCACCAGTAGAAAATACTGAAACTGATGACAGCACATCTTGTTGATTTGCTGATGGGGATTTTGGTTGAACTCTGCCATTGGAAGCAGCATTATGCTCAGTTTGATGTTGTGCACCAGATTTTATGAATGCTTGTCCTGGGACTCCTGTGTTACGGTACTGCTGAGCCATCTGCAATGGAGATGATAGAAACTGCCAACACAGTTTCATAATATAAGCCCTAGCACTTGAGCATCACCAAAGGAACTAAAGAAGCTTAAAAGTAAACACACACACACACACACACACACACACACACACACACACACACACACACAAAGTGTCTACTAAAACAATACCTGAGAGCCAAATCCTTGCAAGCCCACAGGCGCTGGTGTCCCAGACTGGTTACTGAATCCCTGTAACCCATAAGGAGACCCTGTCTGATGAATCTGCTGGGCAGAAGCTGGTTGAGGCAAATTCGAATTTGTTGGCTGATAGAATCCAGTTTGGCCACCTGTCAATGATACACACATCGATGTACAAATAATGCCTGAATAAATCGTCTATCATGTCTGAATAAATCGTCTATCATGTCTTCAAATGCTACATCTGCAACAGAATTTGAAAAACATATAACTAAATAACAATAAATCAGGGGTTCAATAAAGTAGTCTGTATTTATTATTACGAATCACAATTCTACAGCGGAGGGAGGGGTGACCTTCCACAGTACCATTCAAAACTACAACAAATGAGATTACATTTACCAGATGTTGGCTACAGAATAAGAAGGCAAATGGAGGTTTGATACTCTCTGCATACCAACAACATTGCCAAATCTCTACCTTCTAGCTTTATGACATTATTTCATCTTACGAATGAGGACAAACAGAAGAGAATGGTTAGGTATAAGATGGAGGAAAAGGAATTTAGTTCAAACATTGGATTTGAGTATGAGAAAATAGTGTTTGAGGTAAGTAATTTGGAGCTGACACACACTACACTAGCAGTTCCTCACTTATGCTGACCTTTAAGAACTGATACACCTCCCTCTGTTATCCCTATCAACTTACTATGTATTGCCAGACCCAATAAGTGAGGTTATATGTAGTATTGTGAAACAATTACTAACAAAGAGATAGAGGGGCTGGCCAGTACTTACCTCAGCTCAGTACAGCCGATAGAAACACAAAAAACAACCGAAAATTTAAGCTCCTAGCTTTCGGAATAAATGTTCCTTCATCAGGGAGGAGAGAGGGGAAAGAAAGGGAAGAAGGGAAAGTGGATTTAGTTACTCACAACCCAGCTTATGAAGCAACAGGGAAAGGAAAACAGGGAAGGTAGCAAGGATGGAGGCATGGTTGTCAGAGGGAAGCCAAAGATATTCTACTGCAGGTACTATGCCAGCTTCAAACCAAAGAGGATGCATACAGAAGTAAAGAGGTGTATAGTATAAAGATGTAGGATGGAAAGATGCATGAATGGCTAAAGAGGAAAGGGAAAGAGGAGAAGACTGAAAAGTAAATGGGAGTGAGGTTGTTTAACGTAGGTTTAGTCCAGGGGGATGGCGGGATGAAAGGATGTGCTGGAGTGCAAGTTCCCATCTCCACAGTTCAGAGGGACTGGTGTTGGGTGGGAGAAGCCAAATGGCACATACAGTGTAGCAGGTTCCTAGGTCCCTAGAATTATGCTGGAGGGCATGCTCCGCTACTGGGTATTGGACATCTCCTAGGCGGACAGTTCGTCTGTGTCCGTTCATGCGCTCAGCCAGTTTAGTTGTTGTCATACCGATGTAAAAGGCTGTGCAGTGCAGGCATGTCAGCTGATAAATGACATGTGTAGTCTCACACGTGGCCCTGCCTTGAATTGTGTATGTTTTCCTAGTAGCGGGGCTGGAGTAGGTGGTTGTGGGGGGATGCATGGGGCAGGTTTTGCAGCGGGGTCGGTTACAGGGGTAGGAACCGCTGGGTAGAGAAGGTAGTCTGGGAATATTGCAGGGTTTAACAAGGATGTTACGGAGGTTAGGGGGACGACGAAAGGCAACTCTGGGTGGTGTGGGGAGAATTTTGTCAAGGGATGATCTCATTTCAGGGGTTGACTTGAGAAAGTCATATCCCTGGCGGAGTAATTTATTGATGTGTTCCTTGTTAAACCCTGCAATATTCCCAGACTACCTTCTCTACCCAGCGGTTCCTACCCCTGTAACCGACCCCGCTGCAAAACCTGCCCCATGCATCCCCCCACAACCACCTACTCCAGCCCCGCTACTAGGAAAACATACACAATTCAAGGCAGGGCCACGTGTGAGACTACACATGTCATTTATCAGCTGACATGCCTGCACTGCACAGCCTTTTACATCGGTATGACAACAACTAAACTGGCTGAGCGCTTGAACGGACACAGACGAACTGTCCGCCTAGGAGATGTCCAATACCCAGTAGCGGAGCATGCCCTCCAGCATAATTCTAGGGACCTAGGAACCTGCTACACTGTATGTGCCATTTGGCTTCTCCCACCCAACACCAGTCCCTCTGAACTGCGGAGATGGGAACTTGCACTCCAGCACATCCTTTCATCCCGCCATCCCCCTGGACTAAACCTACGTTAAACAACCTCACTCCCATTTACTTTTCAGTCTTCTCCTCTTTCCCTTTCCTCTTTAGCCATTCATGCATCTTTCCATCCTACATCTTTATACTATACACCTCTTTACTTCTGTATGCATCCTCTTTGGTTTGAAGCTGGCACAGTACCTGCAGTAGAATATCTTTGGCTTCCCTCTGACAACCATGCCTCCATCCTTGCTACCTTCCCTGTTTTCCTTTCCCTGTTGCTTCATAACCTGGGTTGTGAGTAACTAAATCCACTTTCCCTTCTTCCCCCTCTCTCCTCCCTGATGAAGGAACATTTATTCCAAAAGCTAGGAGCTTAAATTTTCGGTTGTTTTTTGTGTTTCTATCGGCTGTACTGAGCTGAGGTAAGTACTGGCCAGCCCCTCTATCTCTTTGTTAGTAATTGTTTCACATCTTTATATGAGATTTTCCATTAATTAGTTATATGTAGTATTGTGTGACTGTTTGTCAAGATTCAAAACTGAAACATCCTGACAGAACTGTATGGTGGATTCAAACCTGGAACCTTACCTTTCACAGGAAATGCTCCTTCTTGCTGTTCTCACAGAATGAAATACTTGTTCTGCCTCACTTAGTACTCTTTCTGCCCTTCCCAAAATTAAAACTTATCAACAGCATCTGTCTTTTTACCAGGCAGTTCCTGAAACTACCTTTCCAGTAGCCTTTTTATTAGAATCTTCTATGTCATTCTCCTCATTTTTCAAACGAAACAATTTAAGAAAAATGACGAGAAAGCCAAACAGTTTTGTGAATAATGTCAATGATTTCTGTGCTTTCCTTGTTGATTACTTAATATTGATTAAGGCAAATTATGTGACAGAATGAGCTCAACCAATAAAAGGACATTGTCTTTGAAGAAACACCCCCTTCCCTCCTCCTCAGTCTGCAATAACATGAGAACATCAATCAGATGATGTGGAAGTTGAGTACTAATAGCACCGAAAGAACAATTCCCTTAAACTATTTGTTAACTGACAATGTTCATAAGGATGGTTGTTAGTGCTGTGTTGAAGAAAGAACACAGCTATGACTGAATGGGGTTGAGATATCATTTACCAGACTAATGCAAATGGAAGAACGAAGGCAAGTTTCAGTACACAGTTCGTCTCACAGAAGAAGTATTTGTAAAGACTACACTAAACTTAACACCCTGTTAAAAGGAGGCCACATAACTTACATAGGGACAGCAAATTTATTTTCAAAACTTCTAAGTTTCTACTGATGTATAAAACACTCTAACAACTTACGGGAATGCAGCTGGATGAGGACACCGATATTTCAACATTTGTACACTCTGTCGTTTTCAAGACGCAGATGAGGGTTGAATTTTGTGCCGTGAAAATGACAGTACATGCATCTGTTGAAAAATTGGCAGCTGTCTAAGAGGTCACCAGGATACAATCACAAAAGTTGTTTTATGATTTTTCTAATCTGGAAGAAGCCAAAAGCTGTTTTCATTCATTGAACATTGGGAAACAGAATGCCTTCAGGTAACTGTGAGTGCAGGCATTTGCCACAGTGTTCTTCCATACAAAACTGCAGCTGCTAACTTTAGGCAATGACATTGGTGATACTTATGTATGACCTCACGACACTGCAGTAGTTGTTGATTTGATCCTAAATGGTGGAAACACTTGTCTCCAAAAAGTTTGGCCCATGCACAAAACTCTTCAATGGCCATAGGTTACTGCATATACACCAGTCAACTCATTCTACCCAACTGAATCCCAGAATACATTCGGAATGTTTACTGGACACACATTGCTTGGCACTTTCCTCCTATGCCAGGGTTGCCAAAAATATCCTCAAGTGAAATTCCCTGATTTCTAGACAAGTTTTAGTATTCATCGCTGACAAATTTTGAGAACTCAAGGGTAATTTGACAATCTGTCTTTGCACCTACAATACAAGAAACAATAACGCACACAAGGAAATATCTAAAAAAAAAATTGCAAGCAGATGGTGTTTCCTGATGTGAGCAAAAATCTTAGTATTAACATCAACATCTTTTGTAATGAACTGTTTTTAACATGGAGAAAGCAAGTCAAATGGTGTGTGTGTGTTTCATTAAGACAACTGATGTTATTTCATTTCAATAAAACAAAACACATTTGGAGACAAAAACACGCATTTCCTTGGAGTCTCAAGACAGATTTAAAATATCTTCACCGATTTCATAAATAACCTCAAAAAAAGTAGGCCTCTTGAAACAAGTATATAAGGTGGGAAAGAACTGTGTAAACCAACACTGTAGGTGACCACAAATAAAATGTTGGTTCTACTATGTTCGTTATGGTCTGTTATTACCCACTTTGTATTATCCATTATTTTACAGGTATTGTGTGAATTTTCTTTCAAGAAACATGCGAGGACATAGTGCACAAACCGCTAACAACCAACACAATTTTCTTGTTATTAATGCCCATACTTTCTAACATATAAACAAAATGACAAGAACAAATAAAATGTCTATAAAGCGCCACACTGTACAACATACTTGCAGCGAGACAGTCGCAATTCCTGAAATCCATTACCCATGGTCTCTGGCCTGCTGAGGAGCATCACAGTTCTGGGTCCATGGATGAACCATGAAAATCCGCTGCATTACACCACACACAAACAGATCAGGCCTTCGGGCATATCAATGAGACTAGATGTGACAGGGTGGGCCTCCTCCTTAGTGGGAACCAAATAGCTTCAGATCAGCAGGCCCGATCCATTACAGATACCCGCAGAAACGGCCTGCAGTTTTGGCCCATCATGGGAATCCACTCGTGGCTAGGTATTCATGACCCACATACCGCATGTTGAAGAAATGAGACCATGGTGATCATTCCATGCAACTGATACCTTGTTTAATTTTTCTAAGAATCAATAATAATGAGGATAGGTAGCAACTCACCGCAAAGATGATTGCCAAGCCGCATGCAGGCATGTAGAAAAGACAATTATACTCTCACAACTGAATTTTCAGCCATAGTTTTTGTCAGAAAACCACAGCACACACATATCCACACTCAGACACAACTTATGCACACATGACCGCCGTCTTTGGCAGCTGCTCTGAGAATCAGATTCAAACAAACCACTCCTCATGTCTCCCAGCCTCTCGTTGGCAGATGCTAGGCTAGCGGCAAGAGGTGGTGGAAACCTTGACTGCAAGGTGAGGGGAATGGTAGGAATCAGAGAAGCTGTAGTAACGAGGGAGTAGGGAAGCTGTGCACGTACTCAGCTGCACCCAGCCAGTGATGGTGCAGGACATCTCGGTAAACAAACCGTGTTAAGAGAGAGAGAGATTGATTTTAAAGTTTTTTTTCCAAATTTCTGTGATATTTCCCCGATTTCTGTGACATGTTTGAAATCCCTGATTTCGAGAACCTGTGGTAACCCTGTATGCACATCCCTGCAGTACTTACGGTAGCTTTGCTGTCAGAATAGCATTTACTTTCTATGCAATTTGTATGTATTGCCTGTGTTCTATTATTACTCTCTCTGCAGTAATTTGACACTACACTTTGTTCAAATTCGAACATGAATTCTTTTCCTGGGACTTTGCGTTTCATTACTATAGCGGTTTGTGCTCTACTTCCATCACATCCAACATACATTAAATTTATTTTTGTTATTTCTCTTCTGTTAGAACTGCTGTATTAAAAACTGTGTGTTCTTTGGCTAAAGGAAAGGGTCAACAAAAAATGAGAGGACCTGAATGGAAAATAATGTAGCTATTGGGCTACTGCAATATTTTTTTAAGTTACCTTCAACTCAAATTTCAAAACCTCAATCTTTTGATAAATGGAAAATATTTTTTCTCTAGTAAATAACAGACAGTACTGCTACAATTTCTGTAACAACCCAAGCAAAAGATAACATCTAAAACTCACCTGCTGAGCCAGAGTAAAATGAGGAAGAAGGTGGAATGGGTGGTACAACATTGCTTTGCACTGGTCCTGGACGTTGCACCATCTGAGAGTTGGGAAGGTAATTCTGGCCCATAACTTGATTTGGATCATACATGAATAACTGAAAAAAGATGGTTATTAACATACTGCAAATATAATATTTGCACACTGAAGAGTGCCCTAAATGGCAAAATAATATCACAGTTACCCATTTTTTTTTATCTTGCAAGAGAGAGAAACTATGGTAAAGCATTAGTTGTCAGAATTTACCTGAGATGGCTGTGGTCCTGATGGAATTGTGTTCTGCTGATAAGGACCACCACCCTTTGTTCCAATTGCACCTATAGGACCAATCTGCTGTGATGATGGTTTCACAGTAGCTGACATCAGAGAGTTGGATGTTGATGAAATCAGAACTGTGTTTGGATTGTTACTTAATTGTTGGGACTGGCCAAATGGTGCCTGAGGAGCCTGCAAAAATATATTTACAACTACACAAAATTTTGTACATTCATTGGTGCTGTTTAACAATAAAATAATAAATGTAGCAACTAAAAGCACTTCAAATTTATGTAATGGAATGTGTTGTCGTACTGCATGTCTCAATGAAGATTAACCCTATACTTCAATCATATAGCATTTTTAAATTTTAAAATCATACTGAATGGTGGTAGGGACACACTTTTACACAAGCCTATCTGACAGTTGGGCAACAAAGAAACAGAGCTGTTGATTGATACAATATTAGAAGTAACCAAATAAAGAATTCTGGTGCCCTAGTGCTTGAGTAATTACACATTCCCATACAATTAAGCTACAATGACGAAGAGGGATTTGTCACCGAGATTTCTACCAGGCACAAGGGAGAATAATTGAAGAAAGGAACATTGGTGGGGGTTGTGTAAACTTCTCAGTGAACAGTGTAGTCATGGGAGCTTACAGATCAGTGATGAGTGATCTAAAAATTCAAGACATATAGGGGTTCAAAAATTTTTTTTTAATGCCTATGAATGATTGCGAAGTATTACTAAATACGACAGCTCAGTACTACACATTAAAGGATTCAAATTTTTGAGAAGCTGTAACCCATGCTGAAAAACTTGCTATTAGATTACACTTTTAAGCTATTGCAGATTCGTAAAGTTTCTTAACCCTTTTGCTGCTGTGGGCGAGTACAAATGTTGAGCTAGCTGTTTCCCAGGTGATGAGGACATGAACATGCAGGCCACTTTGATTTTCCTACAGTGCTATGGATGTTTGAATGTGTTCCGCGTAGCCAACCTCTTACTGCTGTGGATGAGTTACTTTCACATCTCAATGAATAAAGAAATTTTGAGTCCTTATTATATAATGTATGTTCCTCACTACATGCCATCATTTGCAAAAAAAAAAAAAAAACAACTTAAATTTTGATATCTTGAATCATTTATGACACAACTGAGACCACAATTTTTTCTAACGATATGATTTGTGATGGGCAAGGATGTGAAAGGGTGCAGCGCATCTGACCATCCTTCAGGTAGAAACGCCAATAACACAAGAACAAAACGAGATATTCTTCTGCTTTCTATTTTTTTTAAATAAATGTCTTATCTTCATTTCATTCACTGCAATGCATGAGCTAAAATCAACCATACACAAAGATTACACAATGTGTTTTCATGTCTGCGAACTTTTAAAGTTTTGCACAAGGTTTTATTTCATTTGATTCCACGCCGTATGCCAGATAACTAAAAGCAATTCAGTCCTTTATCGCATGAGGATGTCGGACCGTAAAATGTGCAAAAATCAAACTTTTCACCTAATAGTTTTTTGAAAACTCTGATGATAAATATTTCATATTTGCCGGAATGTTGTCTCTCAGCACAGACAATACCACTTGGCGAGCAGTAGAGCCATAACAAAAGCTGCCTCAATGTGGGATGCAAAGAGCACATCTTTAGCAGTGAAATAATTGATGTGCATGCATAGTATTTCAAAATCTAAAATCAGTGAAATAATACCAGAAGCACTGGTTTGTTTACACTCTTCAGGAAAAGCAGCGAATCTTAGGCATCTGCTACGATACATACAGCTGTTCTCTGTCCAATCCTGATGTCTTCAGGGATGGACATCTATTAAATTCACAGAGGAAATGTGAACTCGTGTTGTGAATTTTACTGCGAAATTCTCTTTCCGTAACTCTGAATAAACATTTGAGTTGAACAGCATCACGTTTGGCGATATGGTTTTTATAATTGGGGGAACCTAGGACCCCATAAAATATGTCTTTTATGAAATTCTTCAGTTAGTTTAATGGTATTATTTTTCAACTACTACATCTTCACAACCTACTGCTGAATGTACACAGCTGATCACTTTGGCCCAAGACGCAACACCACAAATTTGCCTGTGAGCTGAAAGGCGTGTACAGTAGGAAATGTATCAGGACTTGTGCCATGTTTTCAAAGAGTGAACAGACATAGGCATATGTGCCAGAACAAAATATTTCTCAGAATTCTAACATCAATGCTGCAGGCGTTTGTCGCAGGAACTTGCAACTTGTGTCACATCTCATCAGCTCTATGTGCCAGGTACAAGTCTACACAATAAATCCCTGTGTGAACGTAGCTTTCGATTGTTGATTGTTATCAGGGAAGCACGTTCACAGCCAACAAAGCCAAACTAATTTCGTATCATTTCCTCTAATCTGAGAAACCTGCATTCATACCACGTGTAATCAATTAAGGTATTTCACCACACAACAATACCGATAATCATTGCAGAGCAGGTTACTTGCAGACTCCTAAAATCTTAGTTCAGTATATTTAATGTAGTGTGGAGAAAAAGACAGTCATGGCATTTAAGTTCATCAGTCTGCCACGTATGAAATGTTGTATCATCACGAGCTGCCCAAGGAACTATCAATGACAATAGTTTTACATTATATCTGCTATCAGGATTTTTCTTCTTAACAACAGTCAGTGACACCTGTTTTGGAAAGAACACCACACATGATTTTAAAAAAAGAAAAACGAATTCTTGAAAGTGACAACTCTCCTCTACTACCATGTAAAAGTTATAAGAGGGAAATTCCACGGTTGGTTGGTTTAGGGTATAAAGAGACCAAACAACTGGGTCATCAGTACCTTTTTCCTGAGACAAGCGAGGCTCAAGGTATGAAAAAAACCAACACCACACCGAAAAAGAAAACGAATGGGGAAAAAACGGGGAAAACATACACCACAAGGAAAAGTGGAAGAAGGTATTAAAACCATACACAGCATAAGGTCTGGGCTGGCTGATCACAATAATAAAAGAAGATGAGCCAGCCACCCTGCAACACATTAAAATGTCCACACCAAAAACACAAGGCGACACAAACACATGTAGGGAAAGACGACCGTCAAGACGAACAAATGCAAAGAAAGTGTGACAGAGTTAATATGGATGGAGGGTGGCGACCTCTGAGACCCCTCAGATGGTAAGATAAAACTCTCTTCATGGTCCCAGTACATGTCAAGAACCGAGAGGAAGGGTCAGCAGGGACCTGCGGGGTTAACTGAGTCTTTAGGACCATGTGAAAGGTCCAGGCAAAGCTTTGGCCTAAGTGCACGCCATGGAGGTGTATGTGAATGGACCTCGATTATAGGTGGTAAGGGCAAGGGCTCGACTTCACAGACAAGAGATCAAACACGAACCCCAATCTTAAGCCCTGACCTGAGCCTCCGGTGCAGGAGATGAACCACCATCGATGGAAAAAGGAGACAGTAATTCAGATGCTGAGGAGAACTATGAATATGTGCAATGTAACTGGCGAGCAATTGTGCATGGCTAACCTTCAATGGAGGGACTCCAGCCTCCACCAGGACACTGGTCACCGGACTCATCCTAAAAGCTGTTACCAGTCGAAGGCCACAGAGGTGCACAGGGTCAAGTAAACACAATGCTCAGGGCGCCGCCAAACCGTAAACCAGACTCCCGTAAAGGCGGGTTTGAACAAGGGCTCTGTAGAGCTGCAGCAGCGTAGAGCGATCTACACCCCAGACGGTGTTGCTCAGGCACCGGATGGCATTGAGGAGATGCCAGCACTTCCGCTTCAGCTGACGAAGATGACAAAGCCCCGACAACTGGGCGTTGAATACCAGTCCTAAGAATTGATATGTCACCACTACAGTGAGTTAATCGTCATTAACGTTAAGTTCTCGTTCCGGATGAATGGTCCGATGCCGACAGAAGTGTATGACACCCGACTTCATGGCTGAAAACTGGAAGCCATGGGCTAGAGCCCATGACTGCACCTTGTGGATGGCTCCCTGTACTGTAGGTGCTGCTCACCAACACCAGTACTAAAGGAGTAGTATGAAATGCAGAAGTCGTGTGCAAACAGGGAAGGTGAGACGGACGACCCTACAGTTGCTGCTAGACCGTTAATGGCCACTAAAAATAGAGATACACTCAATACAGAGCCCTGCGGGACCCCATTATCCTGGATATGGAGGGAGGGGGGGGGGGGGGGGGGGGGGGGGGGGGGGCTATGGGAAGCACCAACTTGGACACGGAAATTTTGGATAAAAAATCTGAAGCAGGCCTTCGAGACCCCAATCATATAATGTGGGAAGGATATGATGTTGCTACGTCATGTCGTAAGCTTTTCGTAAATCAAAAAAGGTGGCAACAAGGTGTGGGCATCTGGAAAAGGCTGTTCAGATGACAGACTTCAGGGAAACTAGATTATCAATGGTAGAGCAACCCTGATGGAAAATGCCCTGGCATGGAGCCAGTAGGCCGCGTGACTCCAGGACCCAACACAACCGCCAACTTACCATAGGTTCCAACAGCTTCCAAAGAATGTTGGTGAGGCTGATGAGCTGATAGCTATCCACATCAAGCAGGTTTTTGAGCACTAGAACGATGGTGCTCTCCCACCATTGCAATGGAAAGATGTCATCACACCAGATCCGGTTGAAGATGACGACGAGATGTCGCTTGTAGTCAGACGACAGATGTTTGATCATCTGACTGTGCATCCGATCTGAACCAGGAGCTGTGTTTGGCATCTGACTGTGTATCTGATCTGAGCGAGGAGCTGTGTTGGGGCAACATGCAAGGATGCTGAGGAACTCTCACTGTGTAAATGGAGCATTATAGGGTGCACTGTGATGTTCAGTGAACAAGAGGGCTTTCCTTTCCATCCACCGTTTGAGGGTGCGAAATGCTGGGGGATAATTCTCCAATACGAAGGCTCGAGCATAGTGCTCAGCAAATTGCTTGGCAGTTATGTATGAGTCGGCAGATTACACACCATTGATGATAATGCCAGTAACACCTGTCAGGATCTGGTACCCACAAACAAGTCTGATTTTCATCCAGACTTGGGGAGGTGATGTATGACACCCAATGGTCAAGACGTACCTCTCCCATCATGCCTGTTCTCGTTTTTTTATAAGCTGGTGAATGCTGGCATGGAGCCCTTTAAAAGCTATTAGGTGCTCTAGGAAAGGGTGCCGCTTATGTCGCTGTAAAGCTTGCCAACGTCCTTTAACAGCCTCAGTGATTTCCGCCAACCACCAAGGTACTGACTTTCGCCGGGGACACCACAAAAAAAAAAAAAGATTGTTCTAGTGACCTGCTCAACTACCACATTGATAGTATCATGTGGGGGAGATTCAACGGTAACAGCAGAGGTGAAAGCTTTCCATTCCTCCTTGTTTAAAGCCCATCTAGGTAGATATAGAGGGGAATGGGGCTGGAGGAGTGACAGGAAGATGGGAAAGTGGTCACTATCAACACAAGCCATCATGGGCTCTCCAGTGGACATATGGGAGAAGTCCTGGGCTGCAGAGAGATAAATCAATGTCGAAGTAAGTGCCATAAGCCACACTGAAATGTGTGGGGGCCCCAGTATTTAAGAGGTAGAGGTCGA
Source organism: Schistocerca gregaria (assembly GCF_023897955.1). Taxonomy (NCBI): domain Eukaryota; kingdom Metazoa; phylum Arthropoda; class Insecta; order Orthoptera; family Acrididae; genus Schistocerca; species Schistocerca gregaria. The sequence goes on along the minus strand of NC_064931.1, from coordinate 221,417,951 downwards.
GTTGAGAAAGGAAAGTTTTGACATCTGTACCTCGGCCAGTAAGCACAGTGCCACCCCAAAAGGGGATATGGGTGTTAAAATCTCCCAGAAGTAGGAAAGGTTTAGCGAGTTTGTGAATCAGTGCAGACAAAGTATTCAGGGGTACTGCACCATCTGGAAGAAGATACACATTGCAGACAGTAATTTCCGTCGTCCTTATCCTGACAGCCACAGCTTCCAGAGGGATTTCAAGAGGCACAGGTTCACTGCATACTGAGTTCTGGACATTGACACAAACTCCACCTGACACCCTATTATAGTTGATATGGTTCTTGTAATACCCCTATAGCTGCAAAGGGCAGGGGTCATCATTGTTGGGAACCAGGTTTCCTGGAGGGCAATGCAGAAAACTGGTGTAAAGTTTAACAGTTGCTGTGGCTCAGCCAGTTGGTGGAAAAAACTGCAGCAATTTCACTGGAGGATGACGTTACCGTGAGGCTTGGAAAGCATGAAGCATGCAAGGAGGCAGGCTATGCATCAGGGTCAGCTGCTGCCACCAATTTGAGTATTTGTATCTATTTGTGTTGTGGATGAGGCATCAGTGAGATCCAGGTCCTCAGGGGACACTGAGATCTCCACCTCATCTGCAGATGCAGAATTGGTAGGGAGTGGTGATGTTGGGGCCACCAGAGGGTCCTTTTTCTTATCAGACTTCCTTCTTTGCTTGCCCTCTCGCTCCTCTTTAGGGGCTTGCCAGGACTTCTCTGGAGTAGGTTCAGGCACAGATGAAGACCGTGAAGCTCTTCGTCCAGCAGTTTTTTGCTCCTTTAGCCACAGACGAGTGTCTGCTGTGGCATTAGTGGAGACCTTGGAAGAGAGGGTCCCATGGGACCTCTTCTGCACGAGAGGAGCCGGAGGAAGCTGTTGCTTCTTTGGCTGGGGAGAGGGGACCAATGTCCCCTGTGTTTTGGAGGGAGGGGCACTTGCTCCCGAAGTAGGTACTTCGGGAGTAACTGAAGGAGATTTTTCTCCCCTACCACCAAGGGGACAAATGTATTCTAGAGGCCTGGAGGGCCCACTGTTAGTGGCACAGAGTGTTGTACGACTGGTACTTGTGATGGCAAGAGTAATGTAGCTGCAGCACATGTAGACGCCAATTGAACGGCATGTAATCATTCAAATTTACTTTTAGCCTGTTGTTAAGTCAACCACTCCATGGACTTTTACTTCATGACTTTTTGCTCCTTTTGGAGTACTGTGCAGTCTGGCAAGCAGGGGGAGTGCTGCTCTCCGCAGTTAATACAAGTGGGAGGAGATGCACAGGGAGTATCTGGATGCAGTGGACGTCTGCAGTCTCGACATGTGGCACTGGAAGTGTAATGGGAAGATGTGCCTGACTACAGCACTTAAAGCACCACATAAGGGGAGGGACATCTGGTTTAATGTCACAGTGGTAAACCATCACCTTGACCTTTCCAGGCATTGAATCACCCTCAAAGCTCAAGATGAAGTCACCGGTAGTAACACTGTTGTCTTTGGGTCCCCTGTAAACGCGCAGCTCTAGATTGCTGCAGACCTCGCCGGCAGATTGCAAGAGGTGGTCACGAAGGAAAATAATCCCCTGGACCATGTTGAGGCTTTTATGGGGAGTGAAGGAAACAATAATATCACCCATCCTGTCACAAGCAAGTAATGCCTGGGATTGGGCTGTGGATGCTGTCTGAATGAAGACTGCACCGCCTATTTTGGCAGTGCTCTCACTTACCCAAACTTATCCTCAAGAAGTTCAGCAACAAATTGAGGCTTATAGGTAGAAAGGAGTCCCTGTCCATTGTGCTACAGACTAAATACCGAGGCAAATATGGATCTCTTCTTTCTGTAGCCCTACGTTTCTCTCATGGTGTAGCAAGAGGGAAACTAATTAGGGTCATATCTGTCAGCATTGTACTCTATATTGCCCTTCTTAGAGACCATACGATCACCAGCAAGAGATGACAGTCTGCTTCATTGAAGGTCATCTGCCGTGATGCCACTCACTCCAATCGGGGGCTCTCGAAACAGATGCCACTCAGCCACAGCAAAGGCCACCTGGCATGATGGCCATTTCCGGGAGTCCTGATGCCCCAGGAAGACAAGCATCTACTCCTTGGCATATGTGAGGAGTTTACAGCTCAGGCATCAGTAGTGCATTCTCTGTGTTGTCAGAGGGCTACCACCAAATGGGTACATGACTGCGCCACCACAACAGACTGGCTACTGTGCTGGATAGTGTATGCAGAGAGATCCAATACTGTCATAGGGGCGAAAGAGGACAGGAGACAATGGAAGATGATGACATACTTTGGGAAGTGTCCTTGCCCAAATAATTGAATTGCAGGTGGAGATGCAAAGCTGTGACAAGAGGCTCAGGAGATAACAATGAAACAGTGCACAGAAATTTAAGAACTTAATAATAATCAGTCCAGAAAGTGGCAAGCGTGTACACCATGGACTATTAGTAAGACCTGTCCAGCATTTGTGTGCAACAGTTCCAGAAAACTGTTCGGCACCTAATACTGTTAGAGTGGCTTTTGGGGATGAATTCTTTTCTGGAGCTTGATTGACTTAGGAGGCAAGAGGGCATTCCATCCACATAACTAAGAAGTGTTGGCATAAAATGATTTTTCTTTCATGGGGAACTTTTTGAAAGTGATTTCCAACGTTGACTGCATATTTGTATTCATTTATTTCACAGAATCATGATTTTGGCTTTATAGCCCTTTTATTGACTGTAAAACAAATATTACAGTTCATTAATGTTTATTTGCTATGCCCAATTTCAGCCATATTATGTATCTTTGATGTGTACTCATATACTTTAATATGATGCCTGGTTTATAAGACCACATGAATGCTATTTCAATGACAACATGCCCAATCTGCCTAAATGGCATTTTTTGAGATTTAAAGTTGCACTTGAGAATGGCTATAAAGCCAATATCATGATTGTGTGAAATTTTTGATTATGACTCTACAGACAAATGGTGGAAATTTGTATAAATAAAAGAAATGGGATAAATGTACACTATGTGATAAAAAGTATCTGGACACATGGCTGAATGTGACTTACAAGTTTGTGGCACCCTCCATCAGTAATGCTGGAATTCAATATGTTGTGGGCCCATCCTTAGCCTTGATGACAGCTTCCACTCTTGCAGGCATATGTTCAATCAGGTGCTGGAAGGTATTTTTGGGAATGGCAATCCATTCTTCACGTAGTACTGAACTGAGGAGAGGTATCTATGCCAGTTGGTGAGGCCTCGCACGAAGTGGGTGTTCCAAAACATCCCTAAGGTGTTCCATAGGATTCAGGTCAGGATTATGTGCAGGCCAGTCCATTATAGGGATGTTGTTGTTGTGTAACCACTCCACCACAGGCCGTGTTTCATGAACAGGTGCTCGATCGTGTTGAAAGATGCAATCGCCATCCCCAAATTGCTCTTCAACAGTGCAAAGCAAGAGCGAGTATCAATGTAGGCCTGTGCTGTATAAGTGCCACGAAAAACAAGGGGATAGTGCCATGAAAAACAACAAGGGGTGCAAGTCCCCTCCACATGACCATACCATAACACCACCACCTCCAAATTTTATTTTTGGCACTACACACGCTGCCAGATTACGTTCACAGGGGCATTCGCCATGCCATCAGATCGCCACATCGTGTGATTCGTCACTCCACACAACAGTTCTCCACTGCTCAATTGTCCAATGTTTACGCTCCTTACACAAGCGAGGCATCGTTTGACATTTACTGGTGTGTGTGTGTGTGTGTGTGTGTGTGTGTGTGTGTGTGTGTGTGTGTGTGTGTGTGTGTGTTATGAGCAGCCGCTCGACATGAAATCGAAGTTTTCTGAACTCCCATCTAACATTCATAGAACGTGCAGTGGATCCTGATGCAATCTGGAATTCCTGTGTGATGGTCTGGATAGATGTCTGCCTATTACACATTACGACCATGTTCAACTGTCGGCAGTCTCTCTCAGTCAACAGACAAGGTCGGCCTGTACTCTTTTCTGCTGTATGTATCCCTTCATGCTTTCACTTCACTGTAACATTGGGAACAGTGGACCTATGGATGTTTAGGAGTGTCGAAATCTCACGTGTGTATGACAAGTGACACCCAATCACCTGACCATGTTTGAAGTAAATGAGTTCCGTGGAGTGCCCCATTCTGCTGTCTCACAATATCTAATGACTACTGAGGTCATTGATATAGAGTGCCTGGCAGTAGGTGCCAGCACAATGCACCTAATATGAAAAACGTGTGTGAGGTTTTCCAGATACTTTTGATCACATAGTGTATTTTCTGGCATAATCATATGCTGCAGCATCATTCGTCTCCCAATATTCTTTAGTTTCTTTGTATTATCTTAAATGAAGCAATTAAATATAACACAAAAAGAAGCAAGATATTCTTTAAAAGTCTTTACTTACAAATCAGCATAAACTAACAGCACTTTCAAAAGTGTCGACTTAACACATTCAACTTTGTGAATGAAATTTCATATTCTGAGCATTAAGAGTATTTTATTTGGCTGTTACACACACGAAGAGAATTAATTCAAAGTTTCCTCAACTTACAGTCAATCTGAACGGAGACATTGATGACTGATAAATTTCTGGTGCAGCATTTGGTGGTGGGTGCGCTGGTGTCTGCAGATAGAGAGACTGTTGATTAAATGCCGATGTTTGACCAATTCCCTGTGATAAGCCATATGGTGGAAATCCAGAGAACTGTGAACGTGCCTGGCCACCCATGACCTAAAGCAACAATGAAACAAAAATTCAGCACAGGGAGAAGTTTTTCATATCTTTTCCTTTTTTAATGACATTTGATACTCCTCTTTATGCAAATACAATAAATCTATATAAGACTAACCTGTGGTCCATCAATCTGGAATGGTGCATATAACCCTCCCTGACCAGGAGAATTGTACAGTACTGTCGGTGGCGATGGAATAGCCGAGATGCCCCCATACTGGGCAGCTGTGCCTCCCAAGGTTGGCTACAACACACACAATCTTTATATTAGCACACCTCTCCTTCACAACCCATAGGAATTAGCTTCATATTGTCAAACTGTAGCAGTGAAAGCAGTACTCTTTTAGTTTTAAGCTTCAGTTATGACAATAATAATTAGACAACCTGCAATTTACAGTAGTATTTGAAAATAACATTCCTTTTAAGATTACTTACAAAATCCTTTACTGAACAATCAATATATTTTTCATTGAATAAATGAAGGCATTTCAGTGAATCAGACATAATTATGAAGAGACTTCTGTTAACACAAGAGAAAAAAAAGGAAATTAGAAGTAATATACCCATAACCATGTCCAGTACTGAGAGATTACTGGATACAGACCTGATAGTTTATGTGTCCTTGCTGAGTACTCGAATTGAAAGGCGGCGGTGACAGTGGGCCTGAGTGGCCTATTGGAGATGGACCAGCTGACATTACAGGCTGCTGTTGAGGTTTCACCTGCAGGGTAATCAGCTGCACATCAGGGGGAATAAGACCATTTTTTGTAATACAGACATGAACATTAGCACCAACACAGTAACTACTTTAACACTACATTACGTCCAATTAGTGGAATGCCATATCAGTATTTCGCTGTAAGGTGCAGTTTCTATACAGAAAGGAACCTGCAGTTCAAATGCCAAAGAAAAGAAAAAAAAATGATGTCATTCAATGCACTGCCTGTCCTGAGGGAAAATACAATAGTTACTCTCTCTCTCTCTCTCTCTCTCTCTCTCTCTCTCTCTCTCTCTCTCTCTCTCTCTCTCTCTCCCCCCCCCCCCCTCCCTTTCCCTGTCTGTGCGTGTGTATGTGTGTACACGCAGGCATGTGCAATGAGGCTGAAGAAAGGCGGTAGTAAAAATATCCTAACCAATAGGGGGACATTTGGAGTCCAGTAACTTACCAAAGGCCACTACCGTTAATGGCACATAAGGCTATTCATTTTCAATGGGCCAAAAACACACAAACTGGGCAGAAGGCGAGTCAAGGTATGTAGTGTGGTCCGACAAGTCACTGTTTTGCCTATTTTCAAATAAAATACACCCAATCATGTGTTTAACCTGCAGTATGTTGAGCAAGCAGTTCAGGCCAGAGGTGGTTCTGTTTTGTTTCGAGCCCATTCATACATGAATTAGGATGTTTATTTAACATTCTCTGTGACCAAGTTTGTCCTCTTTTGTACATCTTCATGATGAGTATGCTGTGGACACACACATCTTCATGATGAGTATGCTGTGGACACACACATCTTCATGATGAGTATGCTGTGGACACACACATCTTCATGATGAGTATGCTGTGGACACACACATCTTCATGATGAGTATGCTGTGGACACACACATCTTCATGATGAGTATGCTGTGGACACACACATCTTCATGATGAGTATGCTGTGGACACACACATCTTCATGATGAGTATGCTGTGGACACACACATCTTCATGTTGAGTATGCTGTGGACACACACATCTTCATGATGAGTATGCTGTGGACACACACATCTACATGATGAGTATGCTGTGGACACACACATCTTCATGATGAGTATGCTGTGGACACACACATCTTCACGATGAGTATGCTGTGGACACACACATCTTCACGATGAGTATGCTGTGGACACACACATCTTCACGATGAGTATGCTGTGGACACACACACCTTCCAGATGACAACAGCTGTTCCCACTCAGCTGCACAGACACGTTCTTTGTTTGGAGAAGACTCAGAAACCCTGTCACACCCCAACTGCCCTGATCTTAATCACATAGAAAATGTCTGGGACTATTATGAACAGCAGGTGAAACACAGTAATGAACATCCTCATTATACAGAACCTAATCATCAATTACTACCTAAATTTGTGGACGCTTTCTCACTGAATTGAGGTCACTATTCAAGTCAGAAGTGATGTTCACAACCAGTGCTTATTTTCTGACTCACTTCTTACTATGGGACCAACAGTTTGCTTAAACCTAAAGATGATGTCCAGGCTATTTGATACACTATGTACACTACATCACAATAATGTAGATTTTGCAACAGCTCAGATTACACAAATTCTGGAGATCTCTAAATATCAGTTGCAAAAAAAATCATTATCAAAATATAAAACTCAATAAATTAACTTTCCTCTCCCTCAGAAAGAAATTTATTTTTAACTTTGCCATAAAGATATTAATTTTATAGATTGCAATTTAATATTTAGACAAATGTTTACCTTACAAACATTGCTACTTGTAGCAGGTGCATCATTTTTCAATGCTGGTACTGTGGATACAGGAACACCCCCACTGTAGTTACTTGCATTTCCCTGCAATGCTGCTCCAGCACTGTAATAAATAATTCATTTAAGCCAATTTTTACTAAATTCACTTAATATACTGAACTGTATTATGTTTTCAGCCACAGATTACCAATTTCCTATAAAATGAAATCTTATCCACTGTATGTTGTAAGCCCCCCCTCCCCCCCCCCAACCCGATTGCACCTCAACGTGAAATCATCAACATTGCTGAGCATGTCACATATTAACACTGTCTAGCCTGTGAAATGAGTAGCACATTGTAATCATATAATTTCTGTACTTTTAATAACACTTTGCCCTTTGAAACTAATGGGTCTAACTCTTAAGAAGTTAACAAACAGCCAACTGAGAATATATATTTGGCAGAATGGACAGTTCAATCAGTAAAGTACAGCTGATACTTAATAGCAACCATGAAGGCTTATTTTAATTTTTTGTAAAAGTCATCTGGGGTACGAGTATTCACAACCAAGAAACCATTAACAGATTGTCGGGTTCAGCCAATATGGGTAAATGGACAAAAAACATGAAATTAAATACAGAACGTCTACAAATAATATCGCATGACTATCATTTATTAAGTTATTGTATACATATACTTCTGATTATATTTAGGAAAGCCAAACAAAATGTATTTTCAAGTAAAATTATAATTCTGTGACAATTAAGTTACCTGTAAACAACTTCATTTGCATTTAATGGAGAATTTTCGTCAGCAGTAACAACATTACATCCTTCAACACCCTTCACAAATGTTGCTGGATCTAAAGCAGAATCAACAGCATTGCCAAATGATGGCGTGAAAGATGAAGCAGTAGATGCTACACTTCCATCCTCTGTGTGTTCAATTACTGCTGGCATGACAGGAACATTTTCCCAGACCTGAAGCATTAATTACAGTAATAACAATCTTACACTTCAGCAGATGGCAGGAATAGTATTAAACACAGAGGAGTATACATGATGAAATAAAATAATAATAATAATAAAGATCATTTAACATTTTCAGTGGATCATTGATAACACTTTCAAAAAGGATAATATACTGTACATCAGGGTCGGCAACGGCATGCAAAACTTTACACATTTGCAATGTCCTGAACACATACTGTTCAGGTCTCATGTTTACACACTATTCCATACATCTCATCTCAGGTTTGTTCAGACCTTCTCGCAAATACTCAGTACGAGATTACATTTCTTTTAGCAAAGTGGTGTGTCACTGTTCTGACATTTTTTGGTTGGCGTGACTTGTTTCAGTTTAGCAGAACCACAGTGTCAAGTGTTGCTTAACCTATGTTGTCTGTTTGTGGTGTAAAGTAAGTTCAAAGGCCCAGTGGCTGTCTGCACACAAATAGCCACTCTAATGTCACAAGCCTATTAAAATGAATGGGAACCACAGTCATTTTTCTAAATGGTCATTTAATCAATGTGCACAGCAAATTTACTACAGAAATCAATTTCAAAACCATGCACAAAGAATTTAAAGATTTAGTTGACAACGAAAGAGCAAAAAATTTAGATCAACTGATGATTTGTACAAGAGTCATTGTTTCGTAGGCTACATGAAGCAGCACTTTGTGCTAAAGTTGGAGGCTTCGAGCATGTGATGAAATTGGATGTACGAATGGTAAATTTTCTTCACATGCACAGTTTTCGAAAAGTTTTAAACCATACACATGACTTTGAGCTGTTTTCGAGACTGTTTGCCGTTTCAGTTGAAAGTGACCCTGTGCACATGCAAACGACCGATCTACACTGTAATTACCCATTTAAAAGGAAAATTCTTTTTCATCTGCACAGAAACTCAACTTATAAATTATGTCGTCTTTTTTCATACTTTCCTTTATTCTTATAGAAAGCAGACATGAAACTATGTAACGGAATGTGTAACAGTGTTCTATTATGCAGTTTTGTCTTGTAAAAGCCTTTAATTCTTCCAGTTTGAAGCAGCACATTCAAATTCAAATGTTATGTCTTCTTCTTCTTCTTCTTCTTCTTCTTCTTCTCTCTCTCTCTCTCTCTCTCTCTCTCTCTCTCTATTCCCACCAGGACGAAACAAGGTGACGCAGTGGTTAGCACACTGGATTCGCATTTGGAAGGACGACAGTTCAAACCCATGTCCGGCCATCCTGATTTAGGTTTTTCTTGATTTCCCTAAATTGCTTCAGGCAAATGCGGGATGGTTCCTTTGAAAGGGAATGGCCGATTTCCTTCCCCATCCTTTACTAATCTGAGCTTAGGCTCCATCTCTAATGACATCATTGTCAATGGGACGTTAAAACACTAATCTCTTTTTTTTTTTTGGGGTGGGGGGGCAGGGAGAGTGCGCATTGGTTTCTAAGGATGACCTGAAATCAATTGTAAGGAGATTAGCAACCCAGCCAAACACAAACTTTTCATGAAAGTAATTACCTGCAAATGCTGAAGACTTTCATGATTCACACTACTTCTGCATCTCTATTTACAATAATTCAATTATCTTAACACGTATTTAATAATGTCAGTCAAAGTGGTAGATTTATTTATCTTGTGTGTTTTGTTAAAAATGTTTCGGTCATATGCTCTAAAATTTATCACGCAAGGACTTGCAATTAAAATCAACATTGACAAGGACAAATCTGCAAAGTATGGAGTATTAAGTAACAGTAAAATGGTATATTACCTTCTTTACTGACTGAATTTTTAAATTCAACTCTGCAGTAGATGGTGAAATAGTTGACTGCACCTGCTGAGAAAGGTGCATTGATCGTGGCATACCAACTGCTTTGTTAGTCTTATCTTCTGTAAGCTGTGAAAGGTCTGAGTCAGCAAATGTGAAGTCCAGTTTCATGTCAACCACATCTTCATTCTGAATGTAACCAAAAGTAAAGATTTAATATTAACATGAGTCAAATGAGCACAGTTTTACATAGGCTACACAGTTTTATCAGACACGGACACAACAATACTTTCCCTAGTGTTTAAGATAATACAATTGAGCTTTTGTTGTTTCCCTTGGCCACACATCTCCATGTAAGACACAAACATTGGTGCATAACAGTTTTAGACACATTAATTTTGAGTGACCTTTTCAATACAATAGAATAAACATATCACAGCAAGAATGCAGTTATGTACCTAGAATAATATAAAATATTACTCACAAAAACACAAAGATGAAGGATAGTAATTGAGACATGCATTGCACAACAAAATAAATTCTTAAAAATTATATTGGACACTTCCTGTCAGATAGAGAGAAATGTTAGAGCAGTATAAGTTGTTGACAAAATTTGGACACTACACTATCATTTATCATATTAGCTTGATGAAAGGTTACACAATGTTGGCAAAATCTGCAAGAGAATTTGTGACAGAGCAGTATAGGCAGAGTGCATTAGTTGACCTTCCTTGAAGTCAACCACTTGAAAATAATGTCAACGTAAATTTTATTCACATAGGTCTGTAAGCCAGGTGTGGTGAATCCAGACGAGTTAGTACAGTCTGTGGGTGGTAACTGGGTTGGGTTCTTTGGGGAACGAGATCAGACAGCGAGGTCATCGGTCTCATCGGATTAGGGAAAGACAGGGAAGAAAGTCAGCCATGCCATTTCAAAGGAACCATCCTGGCATTTGACTGGAGCGATTTAGGGAAATCACAGAAAACCTAAATCAGGATGGCCGGACACGGGGTTGAACCGTCGTCCTCCCGAATGTGAGTCCAGTGTCTAACCGCTGCGCCACCTCACTCGGTGACGGTGGTAACTGGGGAGACACTTCATATTATGTATGGTACGCGATGCATCCCTGTATGTAGCCTCTAACCACTACTGCAATTTGGTACTGGGATTGGGGGGGGGGGGGGGGGGGGGGGGGGGAGTTGGTGGCGGTGGCGCTATTGGAAATTGTGAGCATCCCAAGCAGAAGATACCATTTAATTACTGTTTCGTCTATTTACTTAGTTATTGCTGTACCTCTGTCAGTGATGCCCACGCGGAATACTCCAAAACAGCAAGGGATGAGCAAAGTCGGTAACCAATGCTAAGAACATGAACTATTACTATAACAAAAATGCTTGCTTTGCAGGGTGTGTGATGGACTAAATCAAGGATAGGGCATTGTGCCTAGCTTGTGTACAGTCAGTTTAGTAACATCACCAGACATGCAAATGGGAGGCACCCATATATCGGCACATGTAACATTACCCACACCTGACAAGGGCATCTGTGGTGGGAAACCACTGATATCGGAAACTGTACATGTGACCTTTTGCTGTGGGAAAATATAAGGCAGCCTGGTGACAAACTCACTCACTCTTCACATCTATGAGTGAATGATAGTTGCCGCTGCTGTATACCTACATTTTTACTAGACTGATGAGGGTGTGGTTTCCACTGCTTAATGCTAGATATTCTACTCACAATACATATGCACAGGGAAACAGTAACACTTGGACGTATATAAATTTCCATCAGGAATTATTTCATAGTAATATCTATGTGGAACTATGGCTTGCATTGATTTCAAACAAGAACTATTATTGAATGATTTCTTGAACAAACAGGCAGATTCTCTCTCTTGTTACAGATATTTATGAAAAGAATTTTGATGATAAAACTACTTTACAAATGGTTTCATGCTGTATATTAGTAAGGAAAAATGCCCAATTTTTTTATGAAACACTGTTTTCCCAAAATGACTTGAGTTCTTTGTGTGCTAAAGGGACGTGGTTAAGCTAATATTGTTTCTGCTGTTCAAGCAGCAGCCCATAAGAATCACCATCTACAGCCTGCAGCTAAAATTCATGTTTATTAGCACAGAAATAGAAATTAGGTATACTTATAATGAATCATGCAGAAAGAGAGAGAGGTGAGTCAAGTGTTACATGATGAGAGTCATTTCAAGACCATTTCAGCACAATCTTTGTATGCAGCTGATGACCTCTGCAATTGTGCGGAATGAGTTACAAAAGAATTTACAGCACCATGTAATTGTTTGTGATATTTAAGCACTACAAGAAGAATGGAGCGAACATGACAATATTATTCAATCAAGAAATTGAAATTCACAATTACAGGAAAAAAAAATATGGGGTCATTGAAAAGATAGTATCATCAATGAAATGAAATCAGATCGTGAGATGATCACATGATGACAATGATCACTATTAGAATTGTCGCAATCATCAATCAAATCAAGTAAGGAAGAATTTTGGAACTTCACTGGAAACAGAACTAGATTAAGAAGAGGCCCTATCAGAAACTCAATAATCTGAAAATTTGGTGAATACAATCAGCCTTAATGTGATCCAGTATGTATCTGATTTGCCAATAATAAATACACTGTCTGACAAGAAAATTTAACCACCCTGAAGTGGTGGAGGAAACAAAATGAAACTTCATAGGTTAAGAGGATATGTGATACCATTGTACCGATTAACTGTAAAGAATCATGGGGTACTTTATGCTCTCTGGATGCAGTTCAAAGTGTCCAAAACTACTGAGTGAGGCCAGATTGGTTTGAAATTTGATGGTTTTAAATTTTTACAGATTGACTTAGATTTTAATGTTGACACCTTTGCAATGAAATGTGGTTTACGGATCTTGCTTCGATGACTATTCCAACAGGCCCATATTTATTAGCAACAACATGAAACAGTTTCAATGTTCATCCTTGGAGCACTCTATGATGGCATTAAAGTATACATTCGATTATCTGGACCTCAGTTATATAGATTCTTAAAATCGAGCCAAATTTACAAAATCTGGCCAAATTTATGAAGAACTACGATATTGCACTTCCTCTGGTCTGGATGCATGCAATGATTCAGTTGGGAAGGGTCTCAAAAATATTGTATATTCTCTTGAGGCGAACTGACCCACAACTGTTGTTATGGGTCCGTAAAATCTTCAATACTGGCACTGAGATAGACATGATGTCTGAGTTAGTCCCACAAATGTTCTAATGAGGACCTATCTGGCCATCTTGCTGGTCACGGAGTAGCTCAACAGCGCACAAGAAATGTATGAATGAGCATAGAGCATAGTCCAGTTGAAAAATGGAACCACTACACTGTCAGGTGAGAGGTAACGGAAGAGGACATGGGATGTCCGGGATTTACCATTGTGTTGGCACAATTCCCTCGATCACTACCAGCCGTGACCTGAAACCTTACCTAATGGTTCCCCTTCATCATGCGCCAGTAGTAACACCACTGGAAGAATGGGACCTCTCCCCAGGTCGCTGCCACATTTGCCAATTATGGACATCCGAGATAGAGCAGAACCATGATTCATCACTGAACACAATGCGATCACATTCATCAGCCAGTCCATGCTTCCTTGTCATGGCACCACCACAAGCACAGCTGCTTGTGTCGTGGTGTTAGTGGAGGACAATGCATGGGTTTGTAGTTCCCTAACCAAGCTGCTGCTAGTCTTTGACTAACGATGCCAGATGACATAGAATGTTGCAGAGAGTTCATTGCTCATTCCTGGATGGCAGGCGCAGAGTCAAAGGGTTACAACATGCTTCGTGCACAATACAGCAATCTTCTCTTATTACGGTCAGCCAACTGGAACCTTGACAACTAGCACACCTCCCCTCAAATGCCCATGCAGTCACACCTGAACGCACCGTAAATATGAATACTACATGATTCAATGAGCCTGCACCTGAGGACATGCAACAAGGCCCTTTCAAATTGTCTTTCGAGCTGATAATTCTGCCGCACCCAAGTATGTAGCATATCCACGTCCTTCAGAGTGATTACTTAGCATCTAACGTTGTTTGTGCTCCTTATATACCCTACAAGGGCTGGTACCAACACTAAACATGAACAACACTAATCCACTCTGATCATCATTCTACCAGTCACAAAGAAGTGTGAAGAATTTACATACCCGTCATATTTGTGTACTACGTTACACTGACATCTGACCCGGTCTTGTGCGTGCTTGACCTTTTTTGTCAGGCTGTCTTATGTATTGTGTAAAAGTAAGAAAACAATGGACATACTCTAGGTGATGTTTATTGATATCTGTCTATCGTTAATACTAATACATCAGGTCAGGTGTTCTTTCAAAACAAGAAAAAACAAATTAAACTTATTAAAACCAATAAGAACCATTGTCTATTAAGAGATTAGACACACATTTTCACACATACGTACCTATTTTCTTACAATTATTAAAATACTGCAACCTTAATCATGAAATACAAAAACAGGACAGTTACTGTAGTTTCTTTGCTTAAAATATTTGGTAACTCATTTGATGTAAGCAATATTTTCTCTTCGCTGTTGCTACATCACAAATTCGCTTTAATCATAGTAAACTCAAGATATCACACAGTTTGTTTTTCGAACCATTTGAAAGCTGTTTCCATGGCTTTAAATGCTTCTGCACGAGATGGTCCTCCATCATTTTCTGCAGCTATGTTTTCCTCTGTTTATTTATTTCCTGCTGTTTGTTTGCCATGTGGGGAACAGGCAGGTAGTGTCCGGACTATAGACAGGGCACAGATGTTTGCTTGCAGTTGACAGTTGTGAATCCACAACTGTCCGGATAATCCAGACAGAAGTCCGGATAATCAAATGTCTACTTTAATGTCATCATAGGCAAGGGTGAACACTGAAACTTTCATTTTGTTGGTAAGAAAAATGGGTCTGTCAAAAACATCATTGAAGCAAGAACTGTAAACCACATTTTGTTGCAAAGGAATAACCTCGAAATTTAAGACATTCTGTAAAAATTTAAAACCATCAATTTCAAAACAATCTGGCCTTAACCAGTAGTTTTGAACACTTTGAACTGCATCCAGACAGCAGAAAGTACACAATATTTCTTTACAATGAACAATGTTAACAGTTTTAAACTAATGCCATTTGGATGAAATGTGTTGGTCAGCGCCAATCTTCTGCACATAGGACTTTGTAGTAGAATAGAAATTACTGCAACCACATTCCATGTATACTTCTCATAAAATGTCAACACCAGTTGTTCATGGTTTATCATTTTTATCATTGTATTGGTGTTGTTGGTCAAGGAGACTGCTATTTAATGTTTTTCTGTTTACATAGTGAATGTGGTGTATGTGCCATGAATGCCTGCATTGTATAATGTGTAATTGACTTCATGTTATGTGTCTAAGATGGGTGGACAGATGACTTCAAACCCCTGTTCATTTTACAGCAAACCATTGTCAATAAATGCATGTTGCTGAATGTCACATGGAATGCTACACCAAAACCGAATGCTACACCAAAACCATGGCTGATCACACACACACGGGGGAGACGGAGAGGGATAGGGATAGGGATAGGCAGAGGCAGAGGCAGAGGCAGAGGCAGAGGCAGAGGCAGAGGCAGAGGCAGAGGCAGAGGCAGAGGCAGAGGCAGAGGCAGAGGCAGAGGCAGAGGCAGAGGCAGAGGCAGAGGCAGAGGCAGAGGCAGAGGCAGAGGCAGAGGCAGAGGCAGAGGCAGAGGCAGAGGCAGAGGGAGAGGGAGAGGGAGAGGGAGAGGGAGAGGGAGAGGGAGAGGGAGAGGGAGAGGGAGAGGGAGAGGGAGAGGGAGAGGGAGAGGGAGAGGGAGAGGGAGAGGGAGAGGGAGAGGGAGAGGGAGAGGGAGAGGGAGAGGGAGAGGGAGAGGGAGAGGGAGAGGGAGAGGGAGAGGGAGAGGGAGAGGGAGAGGGAGAGGGAGAGGGAGAGGGAGAGGGAGAGGGAGAGGGAGAGGGAGAGGGAGAGGGAGAGGGAGAGGGAGAGGGAGAGGGAGAGGGAGAGGGAGAGGGAGAGGGAGAGGGAGAGGGAGAGGGAGAGAGCAGTGTAACGGCCCTCAAGTGTCTGTATCATCTAGGACTTTACACAAGAAAAATTTGCATGTGGCAATACAGTTTGTGTAGGTGGTGTGGCCATGTTTGTGGTTAGGCCATGTCTTCAGAGCTGTCGAGGGTCATTTCATCTGTTGAATGTTATCACAGATATAATAAGTTTACTCCATATTTATACGACTGTGTGTTGTGTGGACATTACCCAAATTAGTCATGGGAATTTTGCTTTGGAAAACACTTTAGTGCAGGTCTGGTTTGAAAATGAATGGCTACCTTTGAAAGTAGTCACCAGTATAAATTATATGCAACTTGAGACAAAAATTTAAATAATTGCCAAATCTAAGTGGTTGGTCCTTTCAAAAAAAAATTATGCTGGAGCTACATAATGTAATATTGTTAAATGAATGCAATTGCAACAATAATGATGCTAGCTGCAGTTATTAAGAGATGAGCAGAGAAAGAGTCAAGTGGGGATTTTTACAAAACCTATTATTACGATGTCATACTCACAGAAGAAATTAACATTGGTAACAGTCAAAGGTAAACTTTGAAAAGAATCTTGTGCAGCAACAGATGTGCCACACACAATATCAACCACATGAGAGATCTTAACAATTTCAATCAATGAAGATATTTTAGATGAATAGCAACAGGTACAACTATGGCTCAACAAATGTGGTCTGTATTGACACTTCAAACATGCAACACAATACATAATGTTAATCATGTCAATGACAACAGTATTCACACTTCCAAGACATTACAGGATAACTTAAGACTCTTTTTGCAGACATTATATTAGTCCTCTCCTACAGCTGACAAATACTACACAACATATGTCTGTCTCAGCAATTTTGAAAGGATCAGCATTCTTTGCCTGTCATTATAGTGTGTGTGTGTGTGTGTGTGTGTGTGTGTGTGTGTGTGTGTGTGTGTGTGTGTGTGTGTGTGTTTTGGGGGAGCTGGGTTGTTACACTATCTGAATACCTTAATTACTTAAAATCAAATTCATGCAACACACCAAAGTATGTGTACAACTGTATCATATATGAGCTGCTTAAAGCCCAAGTGATGTAACTCTACTATTTTTTTTTTAATAGGGTCAGGATCTTGCTCAGCAAATGGAATTCTGTTCACAGAGCAAATGGTGTAATACTTAAGTCACATAACTGCATATATAGCAGCCCAAGGTTTTCCTTTAACAAGGGACACTTTTGACCTCAAATGCTTGTAACCACACGAAACTATGCTTAGACTGTCATTCCCAGGCAAAACTCTGCCCTTGTCTGCGAGAGCCATCAGACAGTGGTATGTTGTAGCTGCACTAGCAGGAGCTTGACCTGTGTGAATGGTATAGCTGCAGTACAAATGCATGTATTTGAGTGTTCGCATGCAGGTTACTGTGTAAACTCTATACAGTGATATCATGAAGAGGACTAATTAAATGAATGTGATCCAAATATTAGGGACAAAGTTGTGACATTATGAGTATGGAAATGAAATTGGGGTCAAGGATAGAGTTTGTGCATATATTGTGTGTAATATAATAATTTAGAAATATAATAGAGATAGCAAAGATATACATTAATATTAAGCTGTATATATACACTGACTCTGAAGGCCAGGAAAACCCTGAACCTGAAGGTGGATGTTCAGACAGTAAACAACGTTCATCTCCAGAGCATCCGGTTGAAAGTATACACTATCTTTACCCAAAGAGTTGAGACCTGATGTATTAAACGATACTGATGAAAGTTCACTACAGAACATTTATGACAACTACTGCAATTGGGGCTTCAATTCCTATAGCAAACTAATAACGTGCTCTAAGAGCATTAAAGGTAAATCAAATTGCAGATTAATTCTAAATTTCGTTTCTAGCAAACGGCAAGCAGGGGTTTGTTTCAAAGGAAACAGACTGTCGCAGTTACCACCTAAAAAAAGAGCACGTAATATCACAATTTGATAGAACAAGGTAGTATGGATCTACAATTCACTATTGGCATCTGCAAATGTGGGCACTAGAGGCACCTACAATGGGTGTCTTGGGCAATTTCAAAGCTTCAGATTCTTTTACTAACAATCTCTTGGCTGAATATGGCATTTTAGCTACGCATATTACTACATTTGTCACTCATAAGGACACACAAGATGATAATATTACACATTGTAAGGCACTACAGTGCGTGGAGGAAGTCAACATGTTCATGACAGAAGGGTTGGATAAAGGAAATGTTTGGAACAGTGACTATTCTCAAAGTATGAAATTTCTTTATCATCAACGCTGTCTCAGTGAGGAGAGAAAATTACAGGTAATGTGGTGCAGTTTGTACACAGCTCTACCCACAGCTACACAACTGATGTGGCTTTATCAATGACACGCAGGCTGTTTAGTTTCGTTTTAGGGCACTAAAGCAACTAAGGTGATACACACCCATGTCAGAACCACAAAACACGAAGACGAAAAAAGGACTTAAAAGCGACTACACGTTAAGCCCAATAGATGGAAGGGAAGAAAGCTAAAAACAGGACTTCCTCTTGGATAAAGATCCATAAAATATGCCACAGACACAATGGAGGTCCTGAACTATAGATTATATCTTCTTATGACAGATAAACAGTAAAACACAGTTGACAGCCCATATATCGTTCGCTAAAATGGCCGAAAACTCAGGCAGCAAACATATGTTAGAACATATGTAGTTAAAGAAAGGGCATTTGTTCAGGAAATGGCGAACCATCAAAGGTCAATGACAAGGAGCACAAAGTGATGGGGGATCACCACTTAACAAATGGTGATTGTAAACAACAGTGCCCAATACGCACTCTACCTAAAATTCTCCACTCATAGAGAGAGGGCTGAGAGCACGTTGGCCAAGCCGCTGGAACAGGCTTAATTCCCCAGAGCTTGTTCCATGAAGGGTGGTGATGCCCAAGGGACACCACCTGGTCGCAGATGGCAACACACACATCAGTGGAAAGAATTTCAAGAACTAGCAGGCCGAGGTAGGAGGACTGCAGCCTTTGCAGCAGCATCAGCGGCCTCATATCCCATCAGACCAACATGACCAGGGACCCACCAACATCACCGAAGCTCCATCAAAAGTGAACGAGTGGAAGCTTTCCTAGATCCATTCACTAAAGGATTGATTGTGTATGGCACGCAGAGGTTCTGAAGAGCACTGTAAGAGTCGGAGCAAATGATACAATTGTAAAACCTGTGCTGCCTAATGTACTGCATGGCCTGATACAGTGTGATAAGCTCTGCTGTAAATACTGAGCAGTGTTTCAGTAGCCATCACTGCCAATGATGAAGGCACATCCAACACCGCAGTCAGTCCGAGAGGCATCAGCGTACACAAAGGTATTATAGCAAAGTTTTGTGCGAAGGCCGGGAAACTTATGGTGATAGAGCGAGTCTGGAGTAGTGTCCCTAGGAAGCAAATGCACTCCAAGGTGAACACTGGCCACTGCACAAAGCCAAGGTGGTGAAGGGTTCACTCCATCGGGAAAGTGGCAGGTAGCGTGAAGTTAAGCTGCCACAGCAACAGCCAAAACCGAACCCCTGGAGGTAATATAGAAGAGGGACGTCTCCTATACTGGGGGTCAAAGGTGTCACGAAGGAGGCGGCATAGGATGGATAGCCAGGTGTGGCAGACAAATGGCATGTGTATCCATTGAGGAGAGAACATCATGTCAGCATGACACTGGTAGTTAGGCAGCCGCTACATGCAGACTCTCAACCGAGATAGTGTAAAAGGTACCAGTTGCCAAACAGATACCGCGATACTGGATTGTATTGAGACTGCGTAAAAGATGGATGGATGTGCAGATGCATAAACAAAACACCCATAGTCTAGTTCTCAAGAAACAAGTGGTAAGTACTAATGGAGGAGGATGGTCTAATCCTCTCCCCAGGAAGTACCGCTTAGGATATGTAGGACACTGAGGGACTGAGTGCAGAGGATAGCCATGTACAACACACAGTACTTCCTATCGAGCATGAGCCGCAGGAATTTCATAGTTTCTGCGGACAGAAGAGCAACATTGACCTGAGCTCTGTCTTCTAAAAATTCCTGCAGGAATCGGGGCAGACTGCCTTGGAAGCCTCACGTGTAAAGTGTATGTAGGATACTCTCCCAGCAGGTGGTGTGGGTTTTCTCCAAATCAAAGAACACGGCCACAGTCTGGTATTTCTGCAGAGACCCATTCATGACACAGGTTGACAAAGTGAAGAGATGGTCAACTGCAGATCAGCGCACTCGAAATCCACATTGTGTAGTGGTTAGTAATCTTGGGACTCGAGCCACCATACCAGCCAGGCCTGAATCATACTTTCCGTTCCCTTGCGAACATAGCTGGTGAGAGAAATGGGGCGATAGCTAGAAGGAAGTTGTTTGTCATTACCTGGATTAGGTATGAGTATGACAGTGGCTTCACACTAGCATCTGGGAAAGGTGCCTTTTGCCCAGATGCAGTTAAACATATGAATGACAAAGTGCTTGCCTGCAAGAGAAAGATGCTGCAACATCTGAATGTAAATATCGTCTGGCCTTGGGGCGGAGGATCAGGATAAAGCGAGAGCATGATCTAGCTCTCTCAAAGCAAAAGTAGCATTGTAGCACTCATGATTCTGAGAAGAGGTGGGTATCACCTGAGCCTCCTAAACTTCTTTCCAATGGAGGATGGCAGGATGATAGTGGGTGGAGTGTTGAATCTCTGCAAAATAGGGGCCCAAGGTGTTTGAGATAGCAATAGGATCCACAATGACACCATCCACTACTGTCAGTCCAGACATTTCGGAATGGACCTTGGTCTCAGAGAGCCAATGGAGGTTGGCCCACATGACGGAAGAGTCAGTGAACTGTTAAAAGAACCTATACAGGAAATTCAGCTATCTATTTTGCTATCAATAAGAACCAGACAACACTGCACACACAACTGTTTACAGCAAACACAGTCCGCCATCAGAGGATGACAGTTAAAAATGTGGAGAGCATGTCTCCGCCTGCGAATTGTGTCGCAGCACGTCTCAATCCACCAAGGCATTGGGACACAGCATGATGAAGAAATGTGAGGAATGGAACATTCTGCAGCAGTAAGGGTAAACACCCTCCTAAGGGGACACCGCCTTAATACAGCACTGTCCATGTGGACAAGGTGGTTTGCACGCTCTGGATCCAGAAGGCTATGCCAGTGATAGCGTAGCTACCAGCAGGGCCACCCATGCCAGACAGGCCAATGGGGAGGAGCCAGACGAAGTGTGTCCCAAAACGACCTATCTCCTGTCTGATCCTATCCTAAGCCTATCCCTCTCCCTTATCATTCTTAACATCCTACACCATAGGGCAGGTAGGGCTCTAGAGGCGTGGTGAAGCCGGTCTACCTAAGGGAGTAAACCCAATACAAATCACCTGCTGCCTTGCAGTTGGTAGAGGGATCTACAAAGGATAAGGATGCTCCCCTGAACATGGAGCCAGCTAACCTGCGAGGTTTAAGGGGCAACCCCCCAAATCGTTGGGCGGAAGATTAACAATCTCCCCCTGTAAAACATCAATTGTTGTGAATGCTAGCAAAGGAATAAGGCGGACAGATATTTCAATGACAACCCCAGCAAACAAAAAAAGGATAAGAGAGATGTACATAGGAACATGGAATGTGCGGAGCCTATACCAAGCTCGAGCCCTACGACAGCTGCTAACACAAATAAACAACAACAGTATAATAATATTGGCTCTCCAAGAAATTAGGTGGAAGGGGAGTGACATAATGGATGCAGGAAATTTCACTATCTTCTATAGTGGTGGGAGGGTGAATACCTTTGGAACAGGTTTTGTGGTCACTAAATAACTGAAACATGTGGTGATGTGCTTCCAAGCAAGCAATCAATGAACGGATGTCCATATTAAGATTATGGGGAAAATTTTTCAACATTACAATCATAAATGTACATGCACCCACAGGAGGCAGATGAACAACAAAAGGATGAGTTTTACAGGAAGGTAGAACAACTGTGTGATCCCAAACATGATGTCAAGATATTAACAGGAGACCTGAATGCAAAAACAGGAAAAGAAGAGGCCTTTCAGCCAACCATAGGAAGACATAGCCTCCATGAAATATCAAACGACAATGGACTTAGGGCTGTAGATTTTGCTATAAGCAAAAACATGACTGTCAGAAGTACATGTTTCACACATAAAAAAATTACACAAATAACATGGATTTCACCAGATGGACAAACCAGAATCAGATAGACCATATATTGATTGATCGGAGACACGGAATAGACATAATGGATGTTAGGAGCCAACGTGGAGCTGACTGCAATTCAGACCACTATCTAGTGAGGATTAAATATAAACAAAGGATCTTACTATTGAGTAAACAAAAAGGCCACAAACAAAAGAAGTTTGACATTAAGAAACTGAAGTTCGAAGAAATACGGAGAGCATATCAGATGAAAATAGAAGAGAGGATTAAGAATGAGACCGACACATCAAATGAACATATAGAAGCAATGTGGAAACGATGTAAGACTGCAATCCTCTTGGCAGCTGGAGAGGTTTTAGGACATTAATGGCCTCAAAGAAAGGAAGATTGGTTTTTACTAAGAATGTATGAGAAGAGTTGAGGAACATAATATAGCATGAATGAAATTATTGCAGAGAACAACTCGAGCAAATCTGAACGAATGTAATTAAAAGTGCCATATAGCAAAGGGGGTCTGCAGACAGGAGAAAAGAGCACTAGAAAAGAAAAAAAACTGGAAGAAATTAAACAGCTAGGAGAAGAGAAGCAAAGTCGTGAAATGTACCAAAAGATTAAGGAAGGAAAGACCGGGTTCCAAGCCAGAACAAATGTGTGTAGGAACAAAGAAGGGGATTTGATAGGGGAGAGTAATAAAATACTTGACAGGTGGGGAGAATACTTCGAAGAGTTACTGAACCCAGAAGTAGAAGGGTTAGAACGAGAAGAACAGGTGGAAATAACTTACTATGGACCAGAGGTTTTAACACCAGAAGCTACACTGGGGGAAGTGATGCAAGCCATTAAGACCTTAAAAAGCAATAAGGCACCTGGAGAAGATTAGATCCAGTCCGAACTTCTCAAGTATGGTGGGGAAATGCTGTGGAAAACAACTCATAAAATAAAACTGAATATCTGGCAGAGTAGAGCATGCCAAAGGAGTGGAAAACAGCTATAATGTGCCCCATACATAAAAAAGGAGATAAATTAAACTGCCAGAACTATTGAGGAATCTCCCTACTAAATATAAAGTTTTCTCCAAGATTCTAACCAGCAGGCTTACTCCATATGTGGAAGAGAGAGTTGGAAACTATCAGAGAGGCTTTAGAAGAAATAGGTAAACAACTGACCAGATATGCACATTGCGTATACTACTTGAAAAATGTTACGAACATCAAATTAACATACACCAGCTTTATATCAACTTTAAACAAGCCTATGATAGCATCTCAAGAGTGGCATTGAAGAATGTAATGGAAGAGGCTGGAATACCTAAGAAGCTAATTAAACTTTCTATGATGACCCTCAGCGAAACCAACTGTAAAGTAAAAATACAGGGCGAAATCTCCAGAGAAGTGGAAGTGAAGAAGGGACTTAGACATAGTGACAATATCTCCTCTTTGCTATTCAACCTTTGCCTAGAAAAAGACAAGTCAGATAGAGTTAAATAAAGGAGGAACCTTCTTAAATCGTTCACTGCAGTACCCAGCCTATGCTGACAATGTGGCATTACTCGCACGAAACACTGCTGTGCTAGGCGAAGCCTATCAACAACTGGAGAAAGGTGCAAGGGAACTTGGCCTGACAGTCAAAATCGAAAAGACCAAGTATTTGGCAATGACCAACCAACAAAACCTACCAAATCTCAGGATAGCCGACAGGGAGTTTGAAAGGGTGAGAGACTTCAAGTACCTTGGGTCGACTATCACTAAGACAAATGACATTGGCAGTGAGGTGAAAGCCAGAATATCAACAGGTAACAGATGCTACTTTGCCACATTACCCATGCTTAGGAGTTCACTTCTATCACATAAATCCAAAATCCTCATTTACAAAACAATTATAAGACCAGTTCATCTACATCTACTTCTACATCCATACTCCGCAAGCCACCTGACGGTGTGTGGCAGAGGGTACCTTCAGTACCTTTATCGGTTCTCCCTTCTATTCCAGTCTCTCATTGTTCGTGGAAAGCAGGATTGTCGGTATGCCTCTGAGTGGGCTCTAATCTTTCCGATTTTATCCTCTTGGTCTCTTCGTGAGATATACGTAGTAGGGAGCAATATACTGCTTGACTCCTCGGTGAAGGTATGTTCTCGAAACTTCAACAAAAGCCCGTACTGAGCTATTGAGCATCTCTCCTGCAGAGTCTTCCACTGGAGTTTATCCATCATCTCTGTAATGCTTTTGCGATTACTAAATGATCCTGTAACGAAGTGCGCTCCTCTCTGTTGGATCTTCTCTATCTCTTCTATCAACCCTGTCTGGTATGGATCCCACACTGCTGAGTAGCATACAAGCAGTGGGCGATTAAGTGTACAGTAACCTACTTATTTTGTTTTCGGATTGCATTTCCTTAGGATTCTTCCAATGAATCTCAGTCTGGCATCTGCTTCACCGACGATCACCTTTATATGATCACTCCAAATGCGTACTACCAGATAATTTATGGAATTAACTGCTTCCAGTTGCTGACCTGCTATATTGTAGCTAAATGATAAGGGGTCTTTCTTTCTTTGTATTCGCAGCACATTACACTTGTCTACATTGAGATTCAATTGCCATTCCCTGCACCATGCGTCAATTCACTGCAGATCCTCCTGCATTTCAGTACAATTTTCCATTGTTACAACCTCTCGATACACCACAGCATCATCTGCAAAAAGCCTCAGTGAACTTCTGATGTCATCCACAAGGTCATTCATGTATATTGTGAATAGCAACGGTCCTATGACACTCCCCTGCGGCACACCTGAAATCACTCTTACTTCGGAAGACTTCTCTCCATTTAGAATGACATGCTGCGTTCTGTTATCTAGGAACTCCTCAATCCAATCACACAATTGGTCTGATAGTCCATATGCTCTTACTTTGTTCATTAAACGACTGTGGGGAACTGTATCGAACGCCTTGCGGAAGTCAAGAAACACGGCATCTACCTGTGAACCCGTGTCTATGGCCCTCTGAGTCTCGTGGACGAATAGCGCGAGCTGGGTTTCACACGACCGTCTTTTTCGAAACCCATGCTGATTCCTACAGAGTAGATTTCTAGTCTCCAGAAAAGTCATTATACTCGAAAATAATATGTGTTCCAAAATTCTACAACTGATCGACGTTAGAGATATAGGTCTATAGTTCTGCACATCTGTTCAACGTCCCTTCTTGAAAACGGGGATGACCTTTGCCAGTTGTTATGTATGGTGCCAAAACGTGGACCATGACTGTAAATGGGGAAAGGATCCTAAGCATATGGGAGAGAAAGGTGCTAAATAAAATATATGGCCCAGTATATGAGCAAGAATGTTGGCGTATTCGTACGAATGCAGAACCGCAACACCTTTTTGAAGAACCTGACATTGTTACTACCATTAAAATAAGAAGACTGCGGTGGGCAGGGCACGTGGTCAGAATGGAAGAAAACAGAGCATGTAAGAGGATTTTTGATAGCAAGGCTGGAGGCAGATGGCGGAGGGGACGGCCCAGAAAGAGATGGGTGGATGGAGTTGAAGACATAAAAAAGCTGGGTGTCAGAGGATGGAGACTGAAAGCCATGGATCAGATAGAATGGCAGGATATTGTGATTCAGGCCAAGGCCCTCCAAGGGCTGTAGAGCCGAGGAGTAGTAGTAAGGGTAAACACAGTTTGCCATCGTAGGATGACTGTTAAAAATGTGCAGAGCACGTCTCTGCCGGCGAATTGTGTCCCAGCACGTCTCAGCATGGTAAAGATGAAGTGCGAATGGAACATTCTGCAGCAGTAAGCCTCCAGTCGGCCTTACAATGCTGCCAGTTGGGTTTATACGTAGGTGGGGTAGGAGTCAGCAAATGGAAAGCACACTGGAAATGGTTACTCAAGGACATTTCAGAGAGAACAGACCACTAGAGATGACGGGCAAGCTGAACAGCACAGAACCACAGGTACAAATGGGAACAAGTGTGTGTGGAGCCTGAAAGGAACATGGGTGCTCCAGCGTTAGGGCAGATGAGGTGAAGTTGCTTGAAAAGGTCAGCTAAGAGGGCACCTCTTGCACAGGTTCTGGGAGATCCTGAAAGGAGATGGTGTGCAATAAAATTGCTGAGCAGCAAAAAGGGTGAGGTTGTTGTCCAAAGAGCTGGACGAAGTCTGCCCTGGTGACACCAAATGATGACGGGATGTAAATGGTGCAAAGAGAAAAGGTGAAAAGAACAAGGAAAATGCAGCCTGCAACAGCTTTCACCGAGTTATTCAGTGAGATGGTTTGACTATGAAAGTCATCCCCGCCATAAGATCGAATGCTGTCCATGGGGGGAGAGGTCAAAGCAGACCTGAAGGAAATGCGAGAGGTCAAAGTGATCATAAGGATGCAATTTTATTTCCTGGAGGCAAATAAGTGGACACTGCGATTTCAGAAGCAGTCATAAATCCTCCTTGTTGGATCTAAGGCCACAAACGTTCCATTGGATGAGAGGTTTTTTTTCCCCCGGGTGCAGAAACAACTAGAGAACTGTAGAAGATGAAGACAAAGAGAGAAGATAAAAATGACTATGCATTAATCCCAATTGATGGAAGAGAAGACAGCTAAAAGAGGTATGTGGAGAAAGGTCTATAAAATATGCCAAAGAGAAACAGAGATCCTGAACTAAAAGTTAATTGTCCTTCACCTTATTACTACAACAGGTAAAAAGTAAAATGACAGCCTGCGAGTCATTCGCTAAAACGGCCGATAACTCTGACAGCAAACAGGAACTAGAATGTAAGTGGTTAAAGAAAAAGGGCATTCTGTCAGGGAATGGTGGACCGTCAAAGTTTGAGAAGTGGCGATGGCTAAAAAGAAAGTGCCCAATATGCAACCTAGGTAAAATGATCTCGTGGTGAGAGGACCGAGGCGAAGTCATCCACGCTGCTGGGAGATGCTTAATAACCCGGAGCTTATTCCCATGAAGGGAAGACCAAGGCGGTGCCTAAGAGACACCACCTGCTGACAGACGGCAACACAGAGATCATTGAAGGGAATGTCAGAACTAGCGGGTTGAGGTGCCAATACTGCAGTCTTGGCAGCATTGTCAGAGGCCTTGTTTCTTTCAGACCGATGTGACGAGGGACCCCACATAAACATCACAGTGGTTCTGTCAAGAGTGAGCAAGTGACAACATTCCCAGACCCGTTGCACTAAGAGATGGACAGTGTACAGCACACACAGGCTTTGGAGAGCACCGAGAGTGTCTGAGCTGATGACACATCTGAGAAGCGTGTGTTGCCGGATGTACTGCTTGGTCTGATACAGGGCGCAGAGCTCTGCTGTAAATACTGAGCAGTGTTCCAGAAGCAGTGCCAATGTCAGTGCCAATGACGAAGGCACACCTGACACCGAGTCCAAGACCCGTCAGTGTACACAAAGGTATATTGCTAAGTTCCGCACGAAGGTTGCGAAACTGGGGGCTATAGAGTGAGGTACAAGTAGTGTTCTTAGGAAGCAAATGAAGGCCAAGGTGAACACGGGCTGCTGCAAGAAGCCAAGGTGGTTGGGTGTGGGATTGAAGGGACCAGACTGCTAAGGTCATCGGTCCCTTGTTCCACGATAAAATCACACGAAATAAAAACTGTCAGTCGTTAAAAACGGAGAACTGAGACAAGGGACGACACAATACAAGAAAGACAGACAAAGACCAGACAAACGGAACTAAAATCACACCGAGTGTGAAGGTGGTTGGCCGACCATGAAAATAAGGAAAAACGAACCACCAAATGACATTAAAACACAGTTTAAAACCACAGGCCAAAGGCCCAAGTCAATACAGGAAATAAAAGGACAAACACTCAAATCATTCGATAAAAACCCCCTGCCTGAATAAAACTCAACACGAGGTCCGCCATAGCAACGTCATCACATAAAAGGGCAGGGACGGTATCAGGCAGCGCAAACGTCTGCCTGAGTCCTGTCAAAAGCGGGCAGTCCACCAAAATGTGGACCACCGTCAGAGCTGCCCCGCAGCGACATAGCGGTGGGTCCTCCCGGCACAACAAATGGCCGTGCGTCAGCCACGTGTGGCCAACGCGCAGCCGGCAGAGGACGACAGAGTCCTTCCGAGAGGCCCGCATGGAGGAGCGCCACACACCGGTCGTCTCCTTCACCGCCCGAAGTTTGTTGGGCGTGGGCAGGGTGCGCCACTCGTCACCCCAGGCACCAAGCACTTTCTGGCGCAAAAGCGACAGGAGATCACACTCCATAAGGCCGAGTTCCAGAGCCGGTGAACTCACTGCCTGTTTAGCCAGCGTGTCAACCCGCTCATTGCCCGGGATGCCGACATGACCTGGGGTCCAAACAAAGACCACGGAGCGGCCGCAACGGGCAAGAGCATGGAGTGACTCGTGGATGGCCATCACCAGACGGGAACGAGGAAAGCACTGGTCAAGAGCTCGTAAACCACTCAGGGAGTCACTACAGATGACAAAGGACTCACCTGAGTGGGAGCGGATATACTCTAGGGCGCGATAGATGGCAACCAACTCGGCAGTGTATACACTGTTCCCGGGTGCCAGCGACCATTGCTCACAATGATCCTCTAGAGTAAGAGAGTAACCAGTGCGACCAGAGACCATCGAACCGTCGGTATAGGCCACGGCAGATCCAGGAAACTCGGCAAGGAGAGAAACAAAGCGGCGGCGGAGGGCCGGAGGAGGGACCGAGTCTTTCGGACCCTGTGCCAAATCCAGCCGAATGCACGGTCGGCGCACACACCAAGGGGGCAGACGGAGATTGGCCCGGAAAACAGGCGGGAGAGGAAAAAACTCAATCCCACACAGTAGAGCCTGGATGTGAACCGTGATCGTACACCCTGGCCGGGGCCGCCTGTCTGGAAGATGGACGATCGAGTGCGGGAACAGGAGACGGTAGTTGGGATGCCCTGGCAAGCTACAAACGTGGGCAGCATAAGCGGCCAGAAATTGGTCGCGCCGGATCCGCAATGGAGGAACACCAGCCTCCACAAGTAAGCTGTCAACAGGGCTTGTCCGAAATGCTCCTGTGGCGAGTCGGATCCCGCAGTGATGGATGGGATCCAGCAATTGCAACGCTGATGGCGATGCCGAACCATAAGCCACACACCCATAATCAAGGCGGGACTGGATCAGCGCTCGATACAGCTGGAGAAGGGTGGACCGATCGGCACCCCATCCGGTGTGGCTAAGGCAACGGAGAGCGTTTAAATGCCGCCAGCATCTTTGTTTAAGCTGCCTAATATGAGGCAGCCAAGTCAACCGGGCATCAAATACCAGTCCCAAGAACCGATGCGTCTCTACCACAGCAAGAGGTTCACCGTCAAGGTAAAGGCGTGGCTCAGGGTGAACCGTGCGACGCCGGCAGAAATGCATAATGCAGGTCTTAGCGGCCGAAAACTGGAAGCCGTGCACTACAGCCCACGACTGCGCCTTGCGGATAGCGCCCTGCAGCTGGCGCTCAGCAACTGCAATGCCAGCGGAGCTGTAGTAGAGGCAGAAGTCGTCTGCATACAACGAAGCTGCGACGGACGATCCCACCGCCTCAGCGAGCCCATTGATCGCAATTAAAAACAGGGAGACACTGAGGACAGACCCCTGTGGGACCCCGTTCTCCTGGACCCGGGAGGAGCTATGGGACGCAGCAACTTGCACACGGAAGGAACGAGACGACAGAAAATTCTGAATAAAAATCTGGAGCGGGCCCCTAAGACCCCACCCATGAAGTGTGGCCAGGATGTGATATCGCCAAGTCGTATCGTACGCCTTCTGCATGTCGTAGAAGACGGCAACCAGATGTTGGCGGCGTGCAAAGGCTGTACGGACGGCAGACTCTAGGGAGACCAGATTATCGACGGCAGAGCGGCCTTTACGGAACCCACCCTGAGACGGAGCCAGAAGGCCTCGAGACTCGAGGAGCCAACTCAACCTCCGGCTCACCATACGTTCTAGCAACTTGCAAAGAACGTTGGTGAGGCTTATGGGGCGGTAGCTGTCCACCTCCAGCGGGTTCTTGCCAGGTTTCAACACGGGGAGGATGATGCTTTCTCGCCATTGAGATGGGAACACACCCTCAACCCAGATGCGGTTGAAAACATTTAGGAGGTGTCGCTGGCAATTCACAGAGAGGTGTTTCAGCATCTGGCTGTGGATGCGGTCTGGCCCAGGAGCCGTATCAGGGCAAGCAGATAGTGCACTCTGGAATTCCCAGTCGCTGAAAGGAGCATTGTACGACTCCGCGTGGCGCGTGTGAAAGGAAAGCCTCCAACTTTCCAACCGCTCTTTCCGGGAGCGGAAGGCCAGTGGGTATTTCGTAGATGCGGAACACTGAGTAAAATGCGCTGCTAACTGGTCCGCAATCGTGTCGGAGTCAGGACACACCACTCCATTCAGCGAAAGCCCAGGGACAGAGACAGGTGGCCGATGGCCATGGAGTCGCCTAATCTTAGCCCAAACCTGCGATGCAGAGGTACGGACGCCAATGGTGGAAACATACCGTTCCCAGCACTCCTGCTTCCGTTGGCGAATAAGGCGTCGGGCACAGGCACGGAGCTGTTTAAAAACGATGAGGTTCTCCAAGGACGGGTGCCGCTTATGGCGTTGAAGAGCCCGCCGGCGATCTCTAATCGCCTCTGCGATCTCGGGCGCCCACCAAAGAAGCCAAGGTGGTGAATGGTTCACATCCATTGGGAAAGTGGCAGGTAGCGTGAAGGTAAGCTGCTGGAGCAAGAGCAAAAGCAAACTCCAGGAGGTAACAGAGAAGAGGGACGTTCCCCATACTGGCGATCAAAGGAGCCATTGAAGAAAGAGGCATAAGGTGGGAGGCCGTGCACGACAGACAAACGACATGTATATCTGCTGAGGAGAAAGTCACAGCAGTAGAACAGTAGTATTTCTGCATCTGCTGCATACAGACTCTTAACCGGGCTAGTGTAAAAGGCGCCAGTGGCCAAATGGATGTCACGATGATGGATAGTACTAAGATGGCATAAGAGGGACAGACATGTAGATGCACAAACAACTGCAGGAGAGTCATGATGAGGAAAAGGGAGGAAGGAAAAAGTGAAGGGGTGTCATCTTGGCAGCTGCCACAGGGTGCACAGACTGAAAGATCCTGCTCCACGAGACCTACAGAGATGTCGGCATTCTCTCTTGGTCGGCCTGCGGAGTTTAGGGCAGAAAAAAAGCTGGCGATGCACTCCGGCAACACAGAGGTCTGGCGGGTGAGAGTATCACATGGCAACACCGCTGAAGATGATCGATTTTTTGGAGTCTTTGCGGTTGCAGATGAAGATTCAGATGTTTGTTGGCTAGAGGAATGTAGAAAGTCTTTGTGGGAATACCCTTTTGATCCTGTCCAAACTAACAGTTGTGTAGCAGGTGATTTCGCTGTGTGAGGTGAAAATATGGTGGCTTCTTGCACAGCTGGAGGAGGAGGAGGAGGAGGAGGAGGAGGAGCCGGAGGAGGAGACAGGGATGCTACAATGACACTGGGCGATCTTACAACCGAGGTGCTGAATTTGATGTCTCAAGTCTGTGTGGCCATGTCAATCATGGAGTGCAATGAAGAAAGAATCATGCTGTAAGTGCTGGATGGTAAAACACGGTTTCCGGCTAGCCAACAACTTGTGAGCAATAGAGTAAGGTACTTTTTCTTTCTCCCAAATCTCCTAGATGGCCCGCTCACCAAGATACACGGGGCATCCTAGGGGTTAGGCTCCATGGTCGCCATTGCAATTGATACAGCAGGGAGGAGGCGGCAGGCAATTGCCCTCCTGAGCATCCCTACCACAGGTGACACATTTGGCCAGGTGTCAACAGGACATTGGAGTTTGGTTGTAATGACGACACTGGTAGCAGGGTTGTACTGTGATGACTTCATAGCCTGATTTGATGTAAGCACTACTCTACCAAACATAAGCAAAAGAGTGCATGTGGGCACTAAATGTGCCTCTACTGTCTTTATCACCCAATGGATGGCAGTGACACCCTCATCAAAGAGGTAATTTTGGATTTCTGCCTCAGCCATACCACCATGCAGCCTAGTGTAAATAACACCACATGAAGAATTCTGCATTCAATGGGCCTCCACATGAACAGGATAGCTGTGGAGGAGCAAAGATGCAAGCAGCAATTGTGCTTGAGAACCACAACTAGTTCTGCCTTTCCTTCTGGGAGGGTTGGGTTGTTTGAGGAAGGAGACCAGACAGCGTGGTCATTGGTCTAATCAGATTAGGGAAGGACGGGGAAGGGAGTCGGCCATGCCCTTTGAAAGGAACCATCCCAGCATTTGCCTGGATCAATTTAGGGAAATCATGGAAAACCTAAATCAGGATGACCGGACACGGGATTGGACCGTAGTCCTCCCGAATGCATCACTACTAGTCTCCAAAAGCAAAGTGGCATTGCATAAACGAGAGAAGGATTTCACAGGGCCAACAACTGCATCATAACCTTTCTGAATAATAAACAGATTAACTGTAGCAAAGCACTGAACATCTTCAGTATGTGAAACCATGAGGAACCGAGGTGCCGTTGGGAGGGTCTTTGAATCAGCGTTCAGGAGATCATTGGGAGGAAGAAGGAAAAGAGAAACTGCAATGCCAAAGTGGAGGAAGGATAGGAGAAGAAGGACACAATGAAAAAACAGTGTAGTGGAGGGACTATTCTGATGTCAGG
The DNA here is from genome assembly GCF_023897955.1 of Schistocerca gregaria. Lineage (NCBI taxonomy): Eukaryota > Metazoa > Arthropoda > Insecta > Orthoptera > Acrididae > Schistocerca > Schistocerca gregaria. The sequence goes on along the minus strand of NC_064931.1, from coordinate 221,384,892 downwards.
CTATTGAAAATTAATGACATTTTCCCAAAAAATTCCAGGTATGTTAGTCACAGGAGAGGAAAGAGAGGCACAGAAGGGAAAGTGCTGCAAAGGTTGTGACCCCATGGTGGTGGTGTTGTGGTCTTCAGTCCTGAGACTGGTTTGATGCAGCTCTCCATGCTACTCTATCCTGTGCAAGCTTCTTCATCTCCCATTACCTACTGTAACCTACATCCTTCTGAATCTGGTTAGTGTATTCATCTCTTGGTCTCCCTCTAAGATTTTTACCCTCCATGCTGCCCTCCAATACTAAACTGGTGATCCCTCGATGTCTCAGAACATGTCCTACCAACCGATCCCTTCTTCTAGTCAAGTTGTGCCACAGGCTCCTCTTCTCTCCAATTCTATTCAATATCTCCTCATTAGTTATGTGATCTACCTATCTAATCTTCAGCATTCTTCTGTAGCACTACATTTCAAAAGCTTCTTTTTACAATGAATTTTCTGCACCGAAGTATATGCCTATGTTGCAATATGCTTAGCAAAAGGCAGGTTATGACATTTAGATACACAAATAATTATTTGAAAATGTAATTAATGTGGCATTTGATATTGGACTGCTTTAACGCGGAAGTGACTTTGAATGTAAAAATGTGGCTTTAGTGATGTTTGCGCATTGTTCTCTTCCAATGTTTTTCAATCACCTCATCAAAATCCGCCATCTGTACTATGAGGACTAATATAAGCACAATCAGCTGTGTTGGATGTGTGGGTTTTGCACTATAATAATTACTTTAACCACAGGGTTTTTGGCACAGGTGATTGAAAATGTACATGTCAAACATATCCCATTTACCTGTCGACATCTTAAGTGGTATAGTTTGAAGTTACGCCACTGTCAGTTATGCCACTGTGCCTGCTATTGTTTTCAGTTGTCTCAATTCAATTGTCAAAATTTAAAACAGAAGTGTGGGCTGCTGTCCTGCAAGGAGGAGGCAGGGCTCGATTCCCGCACACCACCTCACCCCTCTGGCGGTCCTAATTCTAGTTAATAACATAGAAGCACTGAGTAACTTAGAAGTAGATATCCTTAGTGTAGTGAAGCACCTTAAATCACTTAATAAATCACTTACGTCAAGACGGAATACCAATTAGGTTTCTTGAGGATTCTGATACAACAGTTCCATACTTTGCAATCACACACAACCACTTACTTGATGAAAGATCATACCAATTACGGGAAAGTTGCACAGCTCCCACCAATATTTAATGAGAGGAAACAGTATTCATCCACTTAATTACAGATCCATACCAAAAACTTCAATTTGCAGCAGAACTTTGGAACATATACTATGTTCAGACAACATGAATTACCTTGGTAGCAGATTCAGAAAATACTGCTCTTGTGAAACACAACTAGCTCTTTATTCACACAAAATAATGGGTGCTATTGGCAGGGGGTCTCAAATTGATTCCGTATTTTCATATGTCCACAAGTCTTTCAACAGTGTTTCTCACAAGAGACTTCTAACCAAATTGCATAGAGTATCACTTCAATTGCGTGACTTGATTTGTGATTTCCTGTCAGAAAATTCACAGTTCACAGCCACTGACATGAAACAGTAAAACCAAAGTAAAGCTGGCATCCCCCGAAGGATATGTTATGCCTACTGATGTCCCTAATCTATGTACATGATTTAGGAGACAATCTGAACAGCCATCTTAGATTGTTCACAGATGATACCATCATTTACCATTCAGTAAACTCATTAGAAGGTCAAAACCAATTGTAACATGACTTAGGCATGAAATCTGAATGGTGAGAAAAGTGACAGTTGTTTCTGAATAAAGCAAAGCGTGAGGTCATCCACATAAGTGTGAATACAAATCCTTTAAATTTCAGTTACACAATAAATCATGCAAATTTAAAGGCCATCAATTCAACCAAATACCTAGGAATTACCATTACTAACAAATTAAATTGGAATGCTATAGAGGATGATGTGGGGAAGACAAAACAGAGACTGCATTTTGTAGACAGAACACTTACAAGATGCAACAAGGTCTACCAAAGAGACTTCCCACACTATGCTTGTACATCATCTGCTGTGTGACATGGGATGTTTACTGGACACAATTGATTGATGGAGGATATTGATGAAGTCTAAAGCCAAAGAATGGCAGTTTGTTTTGTATATCATGAAATATGGGACATAGTGTCATGGATATAAGTGGGTTGGGGTGGCATTAATTAAAACAAAGAGGCTTTTCGTTGCAAAAAGATCTTTTCACAAAATTTTAATCAACAACTTCTCCTCTGAATGCAAAAATATTCTACTGTCACCCACGTACATAGAAAGAAATGATCATTGTGTTACAATAAGAGAGATCAAGAGCTCATGCAGGAAGATTTTAAATTTTCATTTTTCCACCAGGTGCTGTTAGAGAGTAGAACGGTACAGAAATAGTCTGAAGGTTATTTGAAGCCCCATCTGCAGGCACTTAAATGTGAATTGCAGAGCAGTCATTTCGAAGATTGTTTATATTTGTGGCCAGCTGTCGTTTTGTGATGCCTATAAATTGCGCTATAGCGAAAGAAAAACGAAACCTGTCAACATATTTAGACCAAGCCAAAATTCTTCCCTAATATGCAAACCAAGTTATTTTTGGTTCCACTTCTATGCTAAGTGCCCTCTTGGTTCTATTCATACCATTGTAATCTATGCATTGCACAGCTATGAATGTCCACAAAAGTTATCATCAAATTGGGTGAAAAAAGTAATGTTGAAAATCACCTTAAATCTAAGAAGCATTCAGTTCACTGGCAGGCAAATGCTGCTGCTTCTCAAGAGAAACAAACCTTTATAAAATAGATGTGAATTTTGTCAGAGAGTATACACATTTTACTAAAAGTAGATACTATGTTTTCAGGTCCCTACTGATAGCATAAATAATTTTAAAAAAGTAATACAAGAAGTACTGTTGAATTTTGCATAAGACTCAAAGAAAGACACTAAATATCTCAAAACATGAATAATGTGTTACACAATTTTGGCTCTAAGGGAGTATAGATGTTCTTAATGCATGAGGGTATTACAAAATGGTACTAAAGAGTCACAGTGGCCAAAAGACTGGACTCTTATCTGGGTGGATCAAGCTTCTAAAAACCATTTGGTCATCTAGATTTAGGTTTTCCTAAATTGAATAAAATAAAAGCAGGATTAGTTTCTGCCAAGATAATCCATTTAATATAGAAGTTGACAACTGACATCACTGACAGGATACTGAAACCTCATCATCAAACCTCACTTTTAGTTTATGCTTTTACACCGATGGAGTTTAACGTATAGCTGCACCTTGATATTTATTTGCAACACCAAACTGTCATACACTGACCAAAATTGAAATACTGCAACTTGTACTAATCTCATCTTTAAGAATAATCACTGAAATTACTCAGTCAATGAAAATGAAATAATCAATCGGATAATTTGGCAAATTTCATAACCATTAATAGATTCTCACACTACAAAAAATAGTAAATTTACCTTGCTGAAAGTCAGAGGCATCTGGATTGCTTCTGATTTATTTTCCCCATTCTTGCCAATGTCTGGTATTGCACCACTTGCTTTATTGAAGACGAGTGGACTGTCTTCCCCATCATCACCAATTTTTCGATCTATAAACCCAGTATATAATTGAATTGTTACACATCTAATAATAATTAAAATTCTTTTACAGAATCTGAAAGTTAACACACATGCTGTCAGGAAAAAAATACATACTATGTAGATTTTTTCACTGTGCAAGCAAAAAAGCTTAAACAATAATGTTAAAATTTGTTAAACAGAAGTTTTCCTTCACATTCAACAGTAAAACAGTTTTGAAACCATTACAAAACTCACCTCTGCTTTTATCCACTCTGGATGTCTTCATGTTTGCAAATTTACATTTTACAGCCAAATCAGGAGGGGCAGTCTTGTAATTTGTGTTTTCAAAAATTATTGTCTGAACAGGAGGTGATGTTCCATCCAATACTGTTTTATCTGTGGCCTGTAAGATGGATTACAAACACAGTTACAATTTTATAATTCTAGTGTTAATGCTATTTACATTCCTCTATAATGCCCAATAAATAGATGGGAGTTTAAGCAGAAAAAATCCCCCCTTCCTTCTCTTTCTCTCTGACTAAATAGATAAGATTAAAAGCAGTGAGAGAGTTTAAGGAAAACAAGAATAATCAAAAGAAATAATACGTATGAAACAATTTCAGGTAGTACATTAATGCAAATATCTTACACTTTTAGTATACTACACACCAGGAAATGTGAACCTGAAAACAATAACTCACATTACTTTCATTTTAAAACACACTGATATAGAGAGGACTATAGTGCTCATGAAAAATAGTTTCTAATGACTGTGAGATTTTCTAATATTCATTTCAGTGTGCTACGCCTGCTGCCACCCTTTGATCGGCAAGTTTCCTGTTCTATCTGTACCTATTCAAAGAACATAAGGGTAATGCACAAAAATCTAAATTGTCATATGTGCTTTTGAGAACAAAGTGTACATGCAAATATTTTTAAAATTAGAAAATTTACATTTTTTTCTGCAAAAATGGAGGTGACTCCCAATTCTTTGACTACTGTGGATGATGAATGTCATCAAGATTAAATGATTAATGCAGTTGCAAAACGTTGATTAAAAGATGCGTTCTTGTACTGTGGAAGCCTTCAAGAGGCGGACCCTATTCGCAAATCATGACAGGCATACATGTTTTGTCATTTACTTGTTGATCATTATAAAGATAATATTTGTTGTAATAATTACAAATAGTAAACAGTCAAGTAATATCGACAATTCAATGAACATTAGTGGAAATACATGTTTTTTCATTAAATTACCTTCCAAGTGCCACCTATATGAAATATTATGACGAGGAAGAAGAAGAAGAAGAAGAAGAAGAAGAAGAAGAAGTGCAGGACCCAATCCAGCGAAAACAAAGTTTCAACACTAACCACCTGCCTGCAGTCATCTAGAGTTCAGAGCTGTGATGCACTGGTAGATACTCTAAACATAAAACTTCTCTTGTAATTTTCTTGAAACTGTAGCAGCAGTACACCATACAATATGCAAATAATGTTGTCCTAATAGACTGCTAAAGGTGTACAAAGTTTGAAGTAAATCTACGATCCGAACATTGTGGCCTCCCCTAGTCAGTTAATGGATTTGACGTAGGCCCTCATCATAAAACCTTACCTTGAAATTAAAATCAACCAGAGCACTATTCTTAAATAACTGATTTCATTACTCTTCCTTCAAATTTCGGGTGAGCACTTTCAATTATACTTCAATCTCGTGTCATCTGCCAAGCAATGTTAACAAAATAATATTGAATGTTGCGCATTGGAAACCTGTTTATTCCTGAAGTAAGACAAATGAAAAGTGAGGAAAGCATTGTAAGAGCACATACTACTTATGACAACTACAAAGAACACCTACCTAATGCAGACACCATGAGACAAGTGAGAGAAAACATTACAGCACAAACATAAATTGTGAACCATTTCCAGTACAGTAATCCCACCTTGCTTGCGGCTGAAGAAAGTATCTTAGAAGTTGATGAACTTGTGCAGACTACTCAATATGGGTGCAAGATAAACAAACCAACAATAGTAACCGAGATGAAACACAATAGTCAAATAATGCTATTAAAAAAGCTTGTCTCTCAATGACCCAATTCTCAACAATTTAAAGACAGCAGTCTTCTGGGTGTCACAAGGGGCATTGTGCTTTCATATTTTATGAATGATCCCCAACCCCACTACCACATACACATGCGAAGTCATTAACATAACAGAAATCGATATGAAACAGTTTTTTATATCCGTAATCCCATAAATAGAGGGCTGGTGTTCTTATTGAACCCATAATCAAACCAAGGTCACATACATGTCATTCTTCTAACATTTTTGAAAAATTTAACCCTCCAAACAAATGGCTTGCAAAAATTAAATCTCTGAGGATTCAAATGGCTCTGAGCAGTATGGGACTTAACATCATTGGTCATAGGTCCCCTAGAACTTAAAACTACTTAAACCTAACTAACCTAAGGACATCACACGACATCCAGTCATCACGAGGCAGAGAAAATCCCTGACCCCGCCGGGAATTGAACCCAGGTACCAGGGCGCAGGAAGCGAGAACGCTACCACGCGACCATGAGCTGTGGACAAATCTCTGAGGATGTGTAGATAAACAAAGACATCACACTATTTTGGTAAATTTAATTCTTACACAATACCAATACAAGTGTTTACATCAACCTTCATCCCTCACTCTCAACACACTGTGCTAATCTTTATGCTTTTGAGATTTTCTTCTAGACCTGAATCTATCACAGAACTAAAAAATGAAATCCATCAATCAATTGAGCAACACAACATATTCTGTGGTATATTTAGTGCAATTGCAGAAAAAACCATACTCCAGATAACAAAGTTCATCAGAGTTAGCTGATCTGCATATTAGGCCCTCTGTATCTGCCACCTCCCACCTAACTTTCCCATTATTAAGTAGAACATTCAAATAAAATTAGACGTAAGAGTCTACTATGAAAAGTATTCCGTTCCCCAATTATTAAGACACATATAATAACTAACTTCACTGGTGGTAGGGGGAAACAGATAACTGAGGAAGTTAAATAAAAGGAATGAAATGTGGTTAAACGTTCATGCTGTTTATTACTATTGTTCCTGATTATGACTCATGTCTATTACGAATCAGAACTGTTTTCTTGTTTTACAGTTCACAAAATTAAATTTAATGCACTTTTGTAGTTGCCTTTCATTATTAGATACTTACCTGTGAACTTTAAACAAACACAATTTAATTCTGTAACACATCACAGAAAAAATTCAACAGTGATGACTAACTTACCTCTCTAGCTGTTTTTGCCTGGACACTTTCACTATTTGGTGTACTACGATGACTGCTGGTTCCAGATTGTGGCTGCTGATCACTTACTTCCACAGCACTGCATAAAAAAAAGCAGATGATAAACTGAAACCACATAGTAAGATCTTAAATAATTATAATTTCAGTAAATTCTAACAAACGTCAGGACCCCTTCTTTAAACAGTCATTGATACAAGCCAACTTATTTGCCTCTTTATTTGGAAGTCAAAAGAAATCACTACATGAAGAAATGTTTTTGTGACAGGGTTGGCAGTACACTAAGGAACAGTTTCAATGTACCTAGACATACCCTTATGAGTGGCACAGCATTGACTTGGGGTTGAATGCCAGGAAATGCACCAGGAATCAACTTGCATTGGGGGCATTACCACTACAAGACAGATTTAAGATTTTTTTATTTTGATTGTTTTATTGCAATGTTAAAAACCATGAAAAATTGTGGTAGAGTTTAAAAAAGATTCACTAACTGCAGTGTTATGGTATCCTAGTTAAGATAAATGTAGTGGTTTCATTACTTTACACCAAATGCAACCTATTCATGACAGCCAAATGGGGCGACAGATGTAGGATTAAAGTAGAAGACTATTATCACCACAAAAATGAGGAGACTGTCTTTCCTACTGATACACATTAATGAAAATACAAATAACAAAATGAATTTACAGCTTTTTGATTAAGCTCCTACATTATAGGATCCAGAAATCTGAAACTGGCACTTGTTGATAAACGTATTACAAAGATTTATTCAAAAGAAATTCTTCAAAATGTAAGTTTTCCACCTTGTTAAATTATCAGATTCAATTTCACAAATAAATTAACTTCTTATGAATTTGAGGCTTTGATATTTTATTTTCATTTATTTAATTTCAGTACGAAAATAATATTTGGGTTTCATGTACTGTTCAGGATGGGATGATGGAGCAGATGTTCTGGCAGGAAAGGAAATCTGAAGTGTGCATTCACAAGAATCATCCTGGCATTTGTCTTAACTTGTATAAAGAAACAAAATTAAATCTGGATGTCCAAATGGGGACTTGAACCATTGTCCACATGGGAGTCAAGTATCTATTTCATTACTCCCTGCCCCCCCCCCCCCAAAAAAAAGGGGGGGGGGGGATAATTAGAAATGTGCTAAAGGTGGAAAACAACTGAAAAATTTTACCTAGCAACAAACAGAAATACAATATAGATGGGAAGTTGACATCATGATCAACCTCAGAAATGGGGCGCAGAGAGAGAGAGAGAGAGAGAGAGAGAGAGAGAGAGAGAGAGAGAGAGAGAGAGAGAGAGAGAGAGAGAGAGCACAAAGGTATGCAGAATTCATATTCCTAAAGTGAGAAAGAATCAATGTAGAATGGATAGAGATAGCAGAGAATAGATACTAATGTTACAGAAGTTCACAATATCAAAATGAATTTATTGGTAGATGTTAATGAATAAGTTATTTCAATGTAAATGTCTCAACCACATTACTAAATCATGAAGGAAATTTTAACTGTTGCTATTCAGATATTGCTGAATCTGAATTTGCCTTTATACAGTATGTTCTTTTCCTTACCAGTGATCAACCTGACTCCCTAATACAACTGCTAACTGTTGTAAGTTTGGAACAGTTCCTGTAGCTGGCGAATTTGGTCGCAATGATGCATTAATTGGTTTTGTCCATGCATTCACCGGAGGTGGAGGTGCAGGACTGTTCACATCTGTAAGACGACACAATTACAAATAAACTAATTTGTTCCTTATCACTTCCAGTACAAAAATTAATAATAAATGACATTAAGATATCTCGCTTCTGCACATGCTAACAATAATACCAAGTATGGTGTACAAACTATCAAATTAATGCATTCTACTCTAATGTATTTCCAAACCAACAAATTCATTTGCACACACCTTTTGTTGGGAAGAGACGGCTTTGCTTGCTTGTGTCTGGAGCTCCCACATGGGCACCTGAATTCTGTTGCTCAGCCATCTTCATCCTCTGTTTGGCAAACCGAGGGGGAAGTTTGTTCTGTCGCTGACGTTCTGTAGGGAACTTTGCTGCCGGAGCTGTTGGTGCGGAAGAAGTAGTAGACACCGCAGCTATGGTAGATGGTGCACCAGATCCTGCACTTCCTTGGTTTTGCGACCCGACAGCTGTAGCCTGATGCTGTTGCTGCCTTTGCTGCTGGGCAGCTGGCTGCTGGGAGGGTTGTTGCTGCTGCTGCTGCTGCTGCTGCTGCTGCATTGGTGGTGTTGGTGTTGGTGATGGTTGCTGCTGCTGGGATTGGGGCTGCCGTTGTATTTGCTGTTGAGAAATTTCTTGTTGAAGGACAGTTTTGCCTGTTGTTTGCTGTTGCTGCTGTGGAACAGACTGTGCTGTCATTCCTGAAGGTGACCCCTGGCGCTGTGGCTGGGTAACAAGATGCTGAGATTGTTGCTGAGCTGGAGGCTGCCCTTGCTGTGGTGTTGCTGGAGACGAAGATGGTGATGGTGCTGTGGTTGCTGGAAGCCCTTGCGGTAGTGGAGTCTGTTGTGCCTGAGCCTGAGGTTGTGGCTGCAGCTGCTGTGGTGGAGGATGGCTCGGTTGTTGTGTACTACCGGGCTTAGATTTTCGTGGCTCCTTTTCCCGAGGAGGGCGACCAACCGGCTTCGTGTCCTCAGCATTTCCTTTCTGGCGCGATTCCTTCACATTCTTCTTACTTCGCACTTCTTGAAAGCCGCTGTCTGCACCAAAAGCGAAATTCCCATCCTCGACTGTCACTTCAGGCTGGTCATCAACTATCACCACACCTACATAGCACAGGCAACACAAACAACACTCACACCCAATCAGATAACAAATCTGCACAGGAATAACTACAATAGCATTCACAAGGAAACAGAATGGATTGGAACAATGAGAGACTACCTGAAGTTACAGGTCTGCCCAATTATGACAAAGTAAGCTTCATTTCACAACTAAGCATTAACTAAAAGGAATAATTACAACAGTTATGAACTATCACTAGACATCACTGACACACATCTCTACTATTAGCACATTTCCTAAACAATGTTTTAGGAACAGGCACAAAGTCAAACAAAGATAACAAAACATGGATAGTCTAAATGTACTTTTCAGAAAGACTGACATACGATAATTCCCCAACTGACAGATACACAATTTATTATACACTGCATGCATATTATCAATACATTTTTGATTAGTTACAGGCAACAACAGAACATAATGTAAGAGACTACACAAAGGTAATGAAATAGGGAGGCATGTGAGCAGTAGTAGTTTATTACCTCAAAGGCAACTTGGAGTGTATCTGTTCATTTATCAAATGGGTAATGTGATCAATTTCAAAGTACCTGTACTTAAGAAACAGCTGACAGCAGACGTATTTTCAAATTACTGCTACATTAAGAGCTTGAAGTGTTTTGTTGGCAACTTTACCAAAAGGACTATTTAACATTCAATGCTGTGCACACAACTGTACTATAAGTACTATTATTATTCTAAAAGAAAATTTTAAAATTTAAAGTCATAAAAGTGTGCAGCCAGTTTCTAGAAAAATACACTTGGCCATCATAGCTGAAGATAAATTTTTTGCTTCAAACTTTGAGAGGAAGGGAACTGTATGCACTCCCCACCCCTCCCCCAAAACCAGAAAGGTGGAGGAATTCCAAGAAAGGAAGGAGGTAGCTTAGTAATTGTAAAGAAAATGGGCTAAATGGTAAAATAATAAAAATTATTATTCTTGAATGCTGTATGGCAAAAATTATTCTTCTTCAATGCTGTATGGCAAAGTAATTTGGGAGGAATAATTATTCAAAGAAAACACAAACGTACAAGCCATTGAGATGGCACAAAGAGAAATAATCCACCTGCAACAATTTTTTAAAACAGAATATGAAGGCTACCTTTAACTTCAAAAAATCTAATATATTAACGTTCAGTATGCGAACACACAATTAAAACTGAAATTTAGCATATCAATGGTATTGATCTTATGCTTTTCGATTAACCAGTAGAAAGAGCAATGTGAAAGTACTGCACTTGTTCAAAATCCACCAAGCAACATAAGAGAGAGAGACTAAAAGGAAAGTTCATCTACTTCAGAAGAACCACTTTTACCAAGAAACACAAGTCAAGCAACAAAATAATTTCATAATTAATAAATTTATGTGATATCATCTTCAAATCTTATGTACCATGACACCATATAGACACTCATGGTTGGCACATTAGGCTGTAGTAGTAGTAGTAGTAGTAGTAGTAGTAGTAGTGAGGGGGGGGGGGGAGGGGGAGGAGGAGGAGCAGCAATTAGTTTTACTGGAAAGAATGTTGCAGTACAGGATGTGGGTGGATAATTTCCATCTTTCCCAATGCAGACCTCCAAATATCAAATATATCTCACTTCCTATCATATACAATTTGGGATTGAGCAAGAAAGCCTTTTGACAGTGTACAGACTCCAAAACTTCAACTTCTTAATTTTAAAATATGCTGATAACATGTAAAAGGATGCCTTCCAACTATTTTGGACAAAATAGTACTCAATCTGATGAATCATTAATAAGTATTTACGGTGAAAAGTAAGCATTCTGACATGGTTGTATGAAACAGAACTTGTTGAAATGACTACATACCATAGGCACACTGGAGTCGGAGTACAATGAATTTCTCGTACAATCTGTATGTATTAACTTATAGAAGAATAATTTGTCAGTACATATGTGATGCACTTGTGGAGTTAAGTGTATGTCCCTGGTATGTAAAGTAATAGGAATGACAGTACCAGTGAAGCCACATAGTTGAAAATCAATATGATATAATAATACCTAGGGTAATAGGTACCAAAAATGACAAGACACTGCAAATCACATTCTAAACTAATCTGTACAGCAACACACTCCAGTTGTGGATACGAAGAATGAATTTTACAGATGCAGAGTTGTTGCATGTAAGAATCTGTGCTCACTAATATCAAATTATTTGATGAGAATGGCCGTTTTATTTATTTTCTATTAGCACTTGGGATTTTGGCAACAGTAGGACCTGTTTGAAAGGAAAGGACTGAAATTATTTTGTCTAGAATGTATTAATAAAGTCGAATTGGTTAGATGACTAGTATTAATTTAGTAAATGCCCTGTCATAGATTACACATTGACCAAAACAAAAATACCTGTTGTCTATCCCGTCACACTCATCATCACTTTATGAACTGCTCTTTCTCTCTCTCTCTCTCTCTCTCTCTCTCACACACACACACACACACACACACACACACACACACACACACACACACACACACACACACACACACAAGGTTGTTATTGATTTGGAACTGGAACTCTCGAGAAATCTGCCCAGTATCTGAAATTACCAATATAAAATTATACCAGTCCCATAAGTTACAGGTGCTTCTATATACAATCATTAAATGCACAGTTACTTACGTGATCAGGATAGAAGTGTTAGATAAACTTTTGACATGTCTGCCTTTCATTCATATGGGTCCTGATTATTTGCGTATTTTTGTAGATGGTGCTTTTTAACATAACTAGACCTTCATATACCCAGAAACACAAAAATTATTGTTCATTTCTGTTTTGAAGAAAGAGATACTACTATTTCTTCCCCTTCAAAATTCATCACGGACTCAGCACAGCCCACCTCACAGTCATCCCCTAAACAAAAACAGCATTTTTGCAAGACAGTTCTTTCTTTATCAAGATAATTAAAAAATATCAGAATACTGAACTCTGAAAACCCCATCCTCTTTCTTTCCCCAAGCTGACAAAAGGAAGTGTTCGAGAAAGGGGAGGGAAAGTGGGAGGGTGGGGGGGGGGGGGGGCAGGAGGGGTGCATAGTGTCTTTAGTTCGTTGTTATTGTGCCATGAAAATATTTATTACCTGATAAATATTCACCATACTTCGTCTGTGTAACGGAAAATAATTATTTTTGAAAAATGTTTTGATCCCGCTGTGTAATGAGTTTTCCTACACCTAAACCTGTGCTGCCCTGACCGCCATATTTCCTTCAATGGTAAACTGACAACCAAAACTAACAGAAAATTTTGATCAAAAGCAACTATCTTTCCTATAAAGACAAAGTTATCTAAGCTAGTACTTGAAATAGTTTTGTAATAATGAAACTTACTTGCATAGTTGTTAAGATCATATTTCTCCAAAGCATTTGTCTTGTCTTTTTCTACTTTTTTCTTAGCTGAATTAGGTTCATTGACTGCCTGTGCAACTATTGTACTGTTATTAACTTTATTTTCATCCACTTTGTTGACTGAATTTGGTAATTCTTTTGCTCCATACTTATTACCCACTGTTGCTGGGTTGTTAGTGATGCCACGGTTCTGTGAACGGTTGTCTTGGGATGAAGCACCCCTCTGTGCCATACCTCCCCCACTATTATCACTTGTATTTCCAACATTGCCTACAGGTTTTTCTGAAACAGGCATTCTCGCAGAATGACTTCCTCCACCTCCAGAACCACCTTTATTGTTCTTTGCCCTACGGCTCATGCTGTGTGAATCACGTGACTGAGGGTATGTATGTTTCCCGTTATGAGTACCCACATTTCTTTCTCGGTCCTCTGTTTCACTGTTTTCAGAAGTGGTTTCCCAACATTCATCACCACCATCAAAATTATGCGTATTCTGGTTTGAAGGCCCTCCAAATGCCCGTTGAGATGTCCTACCTTGCCCGTGACCCCCTCCTCGACTGCCGTTGCCTCCTTTGCTTCTGCTGGAGTCTCTACGTTCACTCTCCGACTTCCGCTGCATTCGAGGAGGTATGTGCCCCGACATCTTGTTAGCACCTGGGTGATGTCTCACACCACTACCTATAATTCCAGCAGATAGTACTTGCTGCTTCTGTTTTATTTTGTCTTCATTGCTAATGATCTCACCTCCGAGATCGTCTTTGTTTATTTCATTTACAACAGGCTCCATATTCTTCTGGTTTTCTTTCACAGTATCAGGAATAACTATTTTTGTTTCTTCAGAAGGTTGTCCAAAGGGACTTTTTGATGAAGGAGGACCATAACCATCCATACGTTTTCCCAAACTTCCACGAAACCTGAAACCACCACGTCCCCTACGTGAGGGTTCACCACGTGGGGCAAATCCTTCACGACCACTTCTTGCACTTTCATAAGGACGTTTCTCAAATCTACGAGAATCAGATGATTGAGTGACTTTCTCCCCTTCGGGTCTCCTCGTATCTCGGTTGCGTTCATCTTTTTCTGTCTTTTTTGTGTTCTGTTTGGGTGACCTGCAATTTAAAAAAGGAAAAACTTTTTATAATAATTAAATGTGAAATTTGCCCCAACACTTTAAACAAAAAACTAATATTTAAAACAAAACAAAAAATATTCACATTTTTACAGTACTCCAATTATAATTTTCATTTAACAGTCAGGACATTAAGAACTGATGTCAGAACAGACTTGCAGAATAGTTGAGAGAAAAGTAAAACATCTCAAAAGATGTACCAATTATTAGTAAAACAAATGATAAATTTGAATATCTGATTCTGTAGAGGGAATTTTTATATATGATATTTGCAGAGCAAAGCCGCTGAATAATTATTTATGAGTTACTTAAAAAACATTATTTCAGTTATAACGGGGAGAGAGTAAGAACAAATAATTCACAAAGAGATGGACTGTGGTATCAGCTTTGGTAAGAGCTAAAGGACAAAACTGTGTTGTTGATGTTCCCCATTCTGGGTAGAATGTCATTCTTGAGTACCTGTAATCAGTAATGTGAAGATAACTATCAATTACAGGATTTACCTATTGATATATGACATCAACTGTGGAAAATAGGAGAAAGAGTCATGCCATATTTTATTTCCATAAGTGTCTCCTTCTAAAACATAGATATAAAACTATTGTACAATAATTTACACTGCACTATTGCTGCACATGAAGAAAACAACATTTCCAGTCCCTACTAGAGAAAGTATAGCATCAGCAAGGTACCGCAGTAACATGGTGTTTTGTTTAAGAAAAAAAGGGGGGGGGGGATGTGAAATTTGTTGTAGTTAGTTCCACATGCTTGACTGAAGATGCAATAAGTTTTTATATGAAGCACAGTGCGACAAACTCTGACCCATCATGACATCTGCAACTACTGATTAAATATCATGGAAAATACAAAGATATCACAGAGTTTCACACATCAATAATAATTAACAATGATGCTGAAGTGAAAAAGAGTAGAAATATGCAGGCACTAAAACGCCAATATCTGAATGGCAACAGCTATTTTGTGATATTAAGAAAAATAAACCTCAGATCACTGATTTTCCCACCACAATACCTAATATTACTAATGTAAGCTTGTGTAATGTGTTCAAATCTAGATGTAGTTCGTTTGATTCCTTGAGTGTGAATCGCAAAATAATGGGGGAGAGTGTCACAGAAATGATACAGGATTTGGGCTCGACATTATTAAAAGAAAGCCGTTTTTTGTTGCAATGGAATCTTCTCACGAAATTCCGATCACCAACTTTCTCCTCCGAATGCGAAAATATTTTGTTGACACCGACCTACATAGGGAGGAAGGATCACCATGATGAAATAAGGTAAATCAGAGCTTGTACAGAAAAATATAGGTGTTCGTTTTTTCGACGCACTATACGGGATTGGAATAATAGAGAATTGTGAAGGTGGTTCGATGAACTGCCTGCTAGGCACTTAAATGTGATTTGCAGAGAATCCATGTAGATGTAGATGGGAAGAAAACAACAGTTTCCTGGCCACTATTTGGCCAACGAGGAAAGGTGAGACAGTGGCTTCAAGATATGAATCATCAGACTTATATGTCAATGCTGCATGTAAAATTGCAAACCTCTCTACATTGTCTCACATAGTAACACAGCTTGTCACATTTGACGATGATGAATAGCCCAGGAGCTATTCGAGACAAACGAGCTTTGTGCCTGTGTAAGGCTTTACCCTTTCATTGTCACCACCACCACCACCACCACCACCACCACCACTGCATTACACACTAACTCCACTCATTGCAGTCCAGACACCTGATACACTGTTAATTCCAGTGGAATCAACTAGAAAGGCTTTCAGCAGTCCGCAAGCCTTACCAGCAAATAAATAAATAAATAAATTGTAAAGCTGAATGAAGTGAAAGTAATGGAACTAGCTATACTATGGATATGTGAAAGATTCATCAACTTTGGTTTCTAGATGACCAGGTCCAATAGCTATCTTCATATTTAAAAATATAAAAATTTTCTTGATTGCACATTTATACAATAATGACCAGTTACAACTGCTCCAGCAATCATCTTCGAATTTAAAGTTAACAAAAGAGAGTACTGTTCATAAAAAGCTGTGTCTGCTTACAACATGTACTGCATAAAAGGAAAAGAAAGTGACAGAACATACCACTAAAAATGTTTACAGTAACTAATTACATGTAGTATAAACACACACTGAGTAATTAAAACAACCGTGTGTTCTATGATGCAAGAATTTAAGATACAGACAAATGTACATCTGCTGCTGGACACAACGGTGTGCACAGTAACACGATTCAATATGTTGCATAAGAACAAAATTTGCAAGGAAAAAATTTTTTGGCAGTATTAAAAGTATTACATATATGCAAATATCGAATGCATATTCTAATGAGCAGGTTGCCATTTGATAATGGAAAGATACCCATCAGTAAAGTCAAGGAGACAGCAAGACTGCTTCCTTGTGTACCATCTACACTAGTCCACAATACATCAGCAACTGATAACAAGAAGTCAGAGGGTGCCTGAAAACAAGCAACCCACACTTGGAGCTCTGAAATCATTGGCCTCTTGTAACTTGCATTTTATTTGTTAAATTATTATGTAATTTACTGATGTGCACCTCTTAATTACCAAGTGGCAGCCTGCTCATTAGAAAATACCTTATGTCTTCTCATATATTTTAGTAGTATCACTTGTGGAATTCTTTTACTGCACTCAGTTATACTGCCAACATTCTTTTCCTAGTGTATTTTGTTTAATTCTGTTTTTACATTAGAAAAATAAGATGATACTGTGAGCAGAATCTGACCAAATACTGAAAGACACGAGAGGAAATAAGGCCCCTGGAATAGAAGACAATCCAGTGAGAACCCTGGGGAGCCAGCCATGGCCAAAATACTTCACCTAGTGTGCAAGATAGACAAGACAGCAGAACTACTTTTGGATTTTAATAAGAATGAAATACAGTATAACCCCGCGTCGTTCCCGGAATTAATGTTTTCCCGCCATTTATGACATTTTTATCGGTCCCGTCAAGTTTCCTAAACCCACAATATTAATTTGCACCTGATTTTGCATCAAATATTTATAATTTTCCCACGATTTACGCAATACGAAGAAATGTTTGTGGAGAAAATATGATGGTGGCAAAATGTTGGCCATCCAGTAGTGTTTACAAATATTAAGTGGTTAAGTTTCTTGACACCAGGACACTCTATTCAGCAGATTTGAATGGGTAAACAAGTAAAAGTTTTAACAATTCATGCCTTATCTCCCGCTGCTGCCCAGCTCTACCTGGCGTGGTGGCTGATGGGCTTTAGCAGATGTGCCCTTTAGCAGATGTGGATTTGTCTTAAAGAGTAGCATCACCATAGAACACACAGTAGTTTTAAAGACTCTGTACAACGTTTGTACTAAACGTGACGAGTTACTGTAAATATATTTTATGCGTATGTTCTTTGTCAATTTCTGTTCTTGATATACAGTATATATATTTTAAGCAGTTATAACCTTTTATAAAATGGTTGGCTCTGAGCACTATGGGAGTTAACTGCTGTGGTCATCAGTCCCCTAGAACTTAGAACTACTTAAACCTAACTAACCTAAGGGCATCACACACATCCATGCCCGAGGCAGGATTCAAACCTGCGACCGTAGCGGTTGAACGGTTCCAGACTGTGGTGCCTAGAACCACTCGGCCACTCCGGCCGGCAGAACCTTTTGTAAAACAAAATTTTTGTTTATTTTATGTCTGAAGATAATTGCTTCAGCAATCAAAACTGTTCATCATTTCGTAAATGTGCAATCAAGACAATTTTATATTGAAAATTAAGATTTCATACTCCACCTATTTTATCATGTAAAGTCTCACAAAACTTGAAGTAGTCTGACCATAATCAGACAACAGAGGCAGAAGCCCAGAGTGGACACAATTTGTAAGACAAATAACTGACGAAGCATCACTGAAAAGCAATTATGTTCTAGTATTGTAAGAAAGAATGTCTTCAAGAATGGAGAGAGGAACTTTACACATAGAAAATATATACTATGAAATCTTCTGCTCTTTGGAAGAAATATAAACAACCAAAACTAATATTTCTTTAAACATAATATCAACAATAGCATCGCATAGAAGTGCGAACAATATACCAGGATACGCTATAGAAGCACTTACAGCTATTACTACTTACAGCTATTTGACTACATTAAAAACTTGGCAGTTAAGTCACTGCTGAAAACATTTTACTATTCTACCTCTGTTAAAATTTCTTGTACACCTTTTTTTATACAAGCCTTAAAACTTCAGTCTACATTACATATTTGATCATCATTAATACTACAGTACCGTAAATACAATATTTAAAACATTCATACCGAGGAGTACGCCGATTATCTTTCTCCACTCTTCTAGGTGGTGCACCAATGGCACGTCCTACGTCTTCTTTTCCAGATTCTGTTGAGGCAGAAACTTCATCTCCTGAAATCTCTTCTGATTCAGTCCACTCGTCACGTAAATTATGAACGTTCCTATTTGATCCAACCCAACGATTCGCTCTTGAGTCTCGCTGTTGAACCCAGCAACCTCCACGATACGCTGCGTAGCTACTGTGTCTACCTCGAGGCTGCTCTTGACGTGTGTGGCTTCTGTTTCTTTGTTCCTTCTCAGTTTTCAGTTCAGAAGAGGATGGGCTTTCCTCCATTCGCTTTACATCCCTACTGGATGCATCACTTTCAATTAATTTATTTTCTTTTGCCTTGGTTACACTCTCATCCAATGGAGCTTCTGCAACAGCAATAAAAAATAAGTCAGTGTATGGATCAATCAACATTAACCTTAAGTTGATCTTCTGTGTTTCTTTTAAAATATGCTTTAGAAATTAATACGTTTCATAATGGTTTGACAGAGGAAACACTGAGAAACTTTACTGCAATTATCTAATGATGAATTGACAAGCAGTTCGCTACATTCAGAACACTTCATTGGATTATCCGTGGATAAGATAGGAATTGGTTATGGTAGTCTTTGATGAATCATTGGTGTTGTCACATAGCATGATTTAGGAACTCTCAAAAATGTGAAACTAGTGGTTTTCACTGTAATCATGGAGCTTCCAGTATTTTACTGCTGTATTTACAGGTGAAATGATATCACACATACAAAACATTACACAGAACTCTTATTAACACAGAAGTAACAATAAAATTTGCTTTCTACATTTCTAACTTCAGCAATGATCAGAATAATTCAGTATTCTCTTGATGTACAGCAAAACAAGTTAAGGTAAATAGAGAACATCAGTAAAACACTTTGTTGCTAGTTGCAAACAAGGAAAGCATATTCAACAACTAACTCAGTATAGAAGGAGGAAGAGGAGAATAGTGTTTAATGTCCCACCGCCAACGAGAACATCAGAGATTAAGCACAAGCTTGAATTAGGGAAGGATGGAGAAGGAAAGCAGCCATGCCCCTTTGAAGGAACCATCCCAGCATTTGTCTTAAGGGATTTAGGGAAATCTCATAAAATCTAAATATACATCTAGATGGCCAGGCGCAGGTTTGAACAGTTATCGTCCCAAATGCAAGTCCTGTTTGCTAACTACTACGCTATTCTGCTCAGTCATCATATTATATATTAGAGGCTTACAAGTGAAATGAAGGACGGAAACACAATAACAAAGGGCGAAAAAGAAAATTAGTTGTAGAGAGCAGAATTTCATGGAGAGAATTACAGTCAATGAGAAACAAAACAATGTTCCTAAGAAACATGGTTACCTTCATGTAAAATGAATGTTTGTCAATAATAGGAGCAATATTTCTTCCTCTGTACTCACCCTCGCATCTAAACATCTGAGGACACTCTGAATATTTTCTGTGGTCTTCCAAGCATTTATACTGAAATCTTATTATCTTAAAACACCCAAGAGTCTTAACTCTTCAGTTATTAATGCTGGCAAATTTACATTTCCATGAGTATCACAACACTGCAACGGCATACCCATTCAGATAGCCATGCATTAATATGACGACTTCTGGGGCAGGGAGGTATAATGGCCAAGGACTGATTACACTAGACAACAGCCATTCTGCATCTGGGATGTGATACATCAACTAGTATGTATTTTCGTGTATAGAATCTGAATATACCTTTCAAAATGTTCTAGCACATAGCATTTTTGAGTTTTTAAAGTTTTTTTTATTTTTCATATTCAGTATTTCGCTTTTTGCTGTTGTTCTGTTTTGATGTTTACTTGTTGACAAAAATAGTGTGTCTACTGAGGTCGAAGTACAGTGTGATTGTAAAATTATCTGGACACGATTGTAAAATTATCTGGACACATTTAACAGGGCTACAAGAAATAAGGTTAATTGTTGGGTGTTATTATCGGCCACCAGGTTCCACTGTAACAGTTCTAGCATCATTCAAAGAGGGTCTACATTCTGTATCGCAAAAGTACCCGGATCATGCTATATTAGTCGGAGGCGAATTGAACCTACCTATTATAGACTGGGATGTCTATGGATTCATTACAGGTGGTGCAGACAAGCCGTCATGTGAATTACTTTTGAACACATTATCCGAAAACTGTATTGAGCAGCTAAATCAACAGCCAACGCATAATGGAAATATTTTCGATCTGATAGCCACAAACAGATCAGACCTCATCGACGGTGTCAGTGCTGAGACAACGATTAGTGATCCAGATGTTATCGTTGCGACTATAATTATAAAAGTTAAAAAGTTGGTCAAGATGGCTAAGGGAGTATTCTTACTAGAAGGAGCAGATAAGCAGTTGGTAGCATCCCACTTAGTAAATGAATCTACTTCATTTAATTCCGGTACAATGGACGTGGAAGAATTACGGGCAAATTTTAATCACATTGTAAAACACGAATTGGAGAAGTATGTGCCGAAAAAGTGGGTTACGGACAAAAAAAACCACCGTGGTTTAACAGCACAATTCTGAGAATGCTCAGGAAGCAAAGACAGTTGCACTCGCGGTACAAGAAAGATCGGGAGAATGAGGACAGGCAAAAGCAAGTAGAGATTAATGCTGCTGTAAAAAAAGCGATGTGTGAAGCATACAACCACTACCACCGTCATACCTTAGCAAAAGATCTTGCTGAAAACCCAAGGAAATTCTGGTCTTACGTAAAATCGGTAAGCGGGTCGAAGGCTTCCATCAGTCACCCACTGATCAGTCTGGCCTGGCAACGAAAGACAGCAAAACGAAAGATGAAATTTTAATTTTAACATTTGATCAATCTTTCACGCAGGACGATCGTACAAACATACCGCCTTTCGAGTCTCATACAGATTATCGTATGGAGGACATAGTGATAGACATCCCAGAGGTTGTGAAGCAGCTGAATGGGTTGAAAATAAATAAATCGCCAGGTCCTGATGGGATTCCAATTCAGTTTTACAGAGAGTACTCTACTGCATTGGCTCCTTACGTAGCTTGCATTTATCGCGAATCTCTTGCCAAATGTAAAGTTCTGAGCGAGTGGAAAAAAGCACATGTGACGCCTGTATATAAGAAGGGTAGGAGGACAGATCCTCAAAATTACAGAGCAAAATCCTTAACATTGATTTGTTGCAGGATTCTCGAACATATTCCCAATTCGAATATAATGAATTTCCTTGAGACAGAGAAGTTGCTGTCTATGCATCAGCACAGCTTTAGAAAGCACCGCTCCTGCGAAACGCAACTCGCCCTTTTTTCACATGATATCTTGTGAACCATGGATGAAGCGTATCAGATCATATTCCTTGACTTCAGGAGAGAGTTTGACACGGTGCCCCACTGCAGACTCCGAACTAAGGTACGAGCATATGGGATTGGTTCCCAAATATGTAAGTGGCTCGAAGACTTCTTAAGGAATAGAACCCAGTACGTTGTCCTTGATGGTGAGTGTTCATCGGAGGTGAGGGTAACATCTGGAGTGCCCCAGGGAAGTGTGGTAGGTCCACTGTTGTTTTCTATCTACATAAATGATCTTTTGGATAGGGTGGATAGCAATGTTCGGCTGTTTGCTGATGATGCTGTGGTGTACGAGAAGGTGTCGTCGTTGAGTGACTGTAGGAGGATACAGGATGACTTGGACAGGATTTGTGATTGGTGTAAAGAATGGCAGCTAAATCTAAATATAGATAAATGTAAATTAATGCAGATGAATAGGAGAATGAATCCCGTAATGATTGAATACTCCATTAGTAGTGTAGCGCTTGACACAGTCACATCGATTAAATATTTGGGCCTAACATTGCAGAGCGATATGAAGTGGGACAAGCATGTAAAAGCAGTTGTGAGGAAGACGGATAGTCGTCTTCGGTTCATTGGTAGAATTTTGGGAAGATGTGGTTCATCTGTAAAAAAGGCCGCTTATAAAACACTAATACGACTTATTCTTGAGTACTGCTCAAGTGTTTGGGATCCCTATCAGGTCGGATTGAGGGAGGACATAGAAGCAATTCAGAGGTGGGCTGCTAGATTTGTTACTGGTAGGTTTGATCATCACGCGAGTGTTATGGAAATGCTTCAGAAACTCGGGTGGGAGTCTCTGGAGGAAAGGTGGCATTCTTTTCGTGAATCGCTACTGAGGGAATTTAGAGAACCAGCATTTGAGGCTGACTGAAGTACAATTTTACTGCCGCCAAATTACATTTTGCGGAAAGACCACAAAGATAATATAAGAGAGATTAGGGCTTGTACATAGGCATATAGGCAGTCATTTTTCCCTCGTTCTGTTTGGTAGTGGAACAGGGAGAGAAGATGCTAGTTGTGGAACGAGGTACCCTCTGCCATGCACCGTATGGTGGATTGTGGAGTATGTATGTAGATGTAGATGTTTGTTTTTGATTTGCAGAGAAAACTAGAAGATCTACAAATAGAGAGTAAATGGTTGGTATTGTAATCAAGTGATGTGAAAGAGATCCTCAGTGAGTATTTCCCATGGAAGATAGTGCAAACTTTACAACTGGGTGTACAACATAATCCACAGGAGTGGCAACTATTTATTGACTCCAGTAAAACCAGCTTGAAAGCAGTACTACTGTGTAATGGCAATGCATTTCCATCGATACCTTTGGCTTTGCTACTAGAGGCAATCAAATATAAGCATCATGAATGGCAGCTTTGCTGTAATTTAAAAGTTGTTGCACTCTTTACAGGTTTACAGGCTGGATTCATGAAATACTGCTGCTTTTTGTGCCTTTGGGACAGCCGTGACACCAAGAACCACTATACAGTCAAGGAATGGCCTATAAGGAAGTCATATGTTCCTGGAAACATAAATGTGAACAATACCCCATTGGTTGAGCCTGATAAAATCATTTTCTCCCCCATTGATATCAAGAACTTTGTAAAAAGTCTGGATAAAGAAGGTGAGGCCATCAATCACTTGAAAGAAAAGTTTCCCATATTAAGTGACACAAAGCTGAAAGAGGGCATATTTGTTGGACCACAAATAAGAAAATTTCTGAAAGAGCCAAACTTTGGTACCAAAATCACATATCCAATTAGCTGCTTAGTCGTCTTTTAAAGCAATTGTGATGGGCTTTTTGGGTAACAGAAGTAACAAAAACTATGTTACCATTGTAAATGATCTATTGGACAACTATAAGAACATGAGGTGTAGAATGTCACTTGAAATTCACTTTTTACATTCTCACCTCTATTATTTCTTCCCGGAAAATTTGGAAGTGATGAGCATGGTGAATGCTTTCACCAAGACATTCTTTCATGGAACACCGTTACCAAGGCCTCTGGAACCCTTCGATGATGGGTGACTACTACTGGGGTCTTAGGGAGAGTGAAGAAAAGGCAACAAAAGAGCAGCTCCGTTGTCGCATTTTTCAAAAACCAAAGACGATTAAAGGTGAAAATATCTTCTGAACTGATTTGGACCTTTTATTGACAGCATGTCCATATATACATACAAAATAGTATTGATCGAAGCAGACGAAATGAATTAAAATTTGTGCTAGGGATGAGGACTCCAACCCGGGTTTTATTGCTTGCTAGGCAGAAATTATAAAATAGTTTTGATTTCAAACATTCTGAATGTGTATTTTTGTTTGACTTAATTGTGTCAATACTCGCTATTACCATTTTTTAATCTACTGTGTATCTAGGAACTGTGACATCATAAAGAAACTGATTTTACCAGTGTATTCAGCACCGCAAAACTAGGTAAATCCAGCCATTTACAAACCAGATGCAGAAAAGAATGCTGAAATTTGTTAACTTGTGTTAGTGACAAGGGGTCAGTGTGTGTGCCAGTCTGAATGTGATTTTTAGGCGGTTTCCCCACATCCTGTTAGGTGAATACCAGGCAGGTTCTCATGTTTCCACCTCACATACATGCTACGCAAGCATTTAGAACACCTTCTCAAGCTAGCAAGCAGAATTTACTCTATATTCAGACAGACTGGGTACATTCTTTCTATCCTGGGGGTAAACAGGAGACTAATGACCTTGGCTGTTTGCCGGCTGGTGTGGCCGAGCGGTTCTTGGCGCTTCAGTCTGGAACCGGGCGACCGCTACGGTCGCAGCTTCGAATCCTGCCTCGGGCATGGATGTGTGTCATGTCTTTAGGTTAGTTAGGTTTAAGTAGTTCTAAGTTACAGGGGACTGATGACCTCAGATGTCCCATAGTGCTCAGAGCCATTTCAACCTTGGCTGTTTGTCTCCTTAAACCCTCACCCAGCAACAGTGGTGTTACTCATTATTTGCTCTCTATTTATCTGACACGTTTACGTCCACCCCCCACCCCCCCCATATTCAGATTTTGGGAAATAAGGTTAAGACCTTTCTTTTAATCGATCTTTGTACTGATCTGTGGTTCATTAATGCCTTCATTAATATTTCCACTTCTTGATCTAAATAAAGATTTTACAAGCATGTTTTCTAAGTCTTTGGATGATGAGATAAATATTTTTACCTTCTCATACAGGTGAACATTTATACTCCATATTCAGAAAGGTGTTCTTACTTCTCAATTTACTTCACAAAGAAAACTGTAACAAATCATTGTTTTTGCTGTCAGATTTTGAAGTTAAGATTCAGCTAGTGCTGGAGAGTAAGTTTTTTCCACTGATAATACTCTCACAAATCTACACGGAACTGGTATGGGTATACATTTCAACACATCATCAATCAACAAAAACAGAAAAAGACAGCACAGTAGGATATTAAGACAATGAATTGTCTGTGATGTCATAACTTGCCCAATTAGAAAGCAGGCTCACATATATGGACAAAAACTGCTGTGTGAATCTTTGCATTTATAATCTTTTACAGATGACAATAGTCAACATATTAAACTATAAATGCCCATATGTAATGCTTAGCTGCATCAGTGCTGACACATAATGGCTTAACAACTGAAATAAGCCTGTATTGGATGAAATTTTAATTTTGACAAAAAGTTTGCAGACCCAGTGAAATCATGGTATTAACCTTCCACAGAATCTCTGATTTGGTACTGCAGTGTACAGAATTTTTCTAACTATAATGTTTTGTGGCTGAACGAAAGTCTTGTTTCATGGACGTATGTGGTTGCATCACTTCTAAAGCAACTTGGAACAATGACAAATCATTTTGTTTAATCAGATAATTCTCTTATTACTATTTTCACAATTATTTCCCTGTCCCTGTATTTTCTTTATATTTATATAAAAAAGGTAATAGGTTTTAACTGTAAAATTCTTATGATGAAGTCAGTCTAAATAGGCGTAGTGTTACTCCTCACAAATCCTGTACACCTACCGGCACTTGGTTCACGCTAATCCACATCACATTTTTAGAACCTGCAGAAATGCTTCTGAATTTCCAATAAGGTACCCCCCGCCCCCCCATCTTCCTCATTCATGGTACACTTCAAAGTACACATCTACAACTACTTCACTCACCAAGTAGGCTAATGAGTTCAACACACTCACATACTGAAAAACAATGCTGAATTGGAGAAGTATTAGGACTGCTGATACAGTAACAATTTAAAGAGTACCTTAAATCATCACACACACACACACACACACACACACACACACACACACACACACACACCAACAAAAACACAAATTTATTTATGGTACAAACTAATATATTCATTTAGGGATAAAAGTGAAGTCTAGATTCTTGCAAAAAGATACTAAGGACTAAGAAATGGAAAAATTTCCTTCCAATTATTCAGACCTCCAAAATTTCTGACACTTTCACAGCCAAACAATACAAATACCTCATTCCAGTTTCTTTATCTGAAGCGAGATTGCAAAAGGAAATTTTTGACTCTAAACTAATCATAGAGACATAAGTATCAACATTCAAGAACTAATTTTATGTGCAGGCACAAAAAATGGAACTGTAAGTTTAAAATCTAAAAGCATTTAAAAGTCTAAAGTGTTTTTCTGCGTTCTACCACTTCACATCAAGTATTTTGGCATACCACTCCCATGTTACATTATATACACCAGACAGAAAGATTAGACAAAGAAAAATGTAGTTGCTTTGAACTATGAAGTGAAGAAGTTATAATGGGACTTGGGGGCAAGTGATGCAGCACTAGAGTGGTAATCAGATCATAGTGGAGTGAGTGAAGTGCTGGTCCGTCATGTTGAGTGGACCAATACCTCTTCTGTGTCACAGCCTTCGTTTGATGAAACCAGGCCAGTCACCAGGAAGAACTGCAGCTGACCTGCTGCTGGCTACAACAGCCAGTCATTGCCTCTCTTCCTGATAATTCAGTGGAACACTAGAATGCCTTGACTGCTGCAGTCAGTGGGCAGGAGCATCATTTAAGTACAACCGAAGCAGCCAGTCAGGATTTGGCCATATGGGAAGTATGCAACAGCCAGTCTGTGTCGACCAGAGTCTTTGCTGTTACTATGGCGACACTTGGCCACAGGGAAGGGACCATGTCTCTGTGCCAAGCCCTGGCAGCCAACACTTTGCCAGCCACCCACCCCTGCTCTTTGGCTGACTCTTGGCACCATGCCACTGGGACCTGCTGCAAAGTCCAAGACATTGCTGCCTTGCCCCGCACCATGCTACACCTGGACCCCATGTGGGCCTTGGTTGTTGCCATCGTGTCAGCAGGCCTAGTCAGCATGCCACTGTGTGCTCAGCTTTGAGAACTTTGGCCATTGCTAGACCTGTCGCAACACTGCCAAAACATTCCATTAAGATGGAAACATACTCTAATGAGTGTAAAAGCTGGCTGGATTATTTGAAGACTTGTTTACATTCGTCCTGATACCTGTCCGCTGCCACTTCTGGCCAGGTTCATGGTGCCGTTAAGTTCAATGAATTAATAAAGAAACTATTTTAACCCCTCCTTCACCTGCACCTCTTTCATAGTGGGTGTCAATAAGGACTACTGAAGATGAACAACCAGAAGACAGTAGCCAGTTCCATGGCTGCTTAGCAGCACCTTTCCAAAAGGGGAAGGGGCTTGGATGGATGGCGAAGTGCTGAAGGATCATCTGGGATGCAAAATATGTAAGTATCAGCTTTAAGTTTAACATTCATTCACTGGACTCCCTACATCCTTGGGTTTGACCTCACTCTACTTTCCCATAATGTCACGTTTAGAGACCACTTAAGTGTTCATTAAGGGATCCAGGGCAGAGCTATTAACTCCACTACTACGCACACACTGCAAACTACATGTGCACTTCATTCTGTACACTGAATCACGTCCTGTATACTGACTATATCAACAGAAAGCGTACTATGACAGCCAGTGCCAAGACTGTGTCTGATTCAGGTGTCAAACTTGAAGCTCCCTGAAATCTTCAATACTTTCTTGAGGAGAGACTAGAATAGGCACAAGGTACTAATAAATGTATAGAGTACATGTCTTAGTATGAGTAAGGATGATACGAGTAACACACATATTAGTAATTTAAGAGAGGCATCACAAAGGATTTAAGGTCATGGCTAAGTCAAGAATACTGGGAATTGAATCAGAGAAAATGTGACCCCACAGGGAAAACAATTAACAAATATGACTTGGTTCATTAAGGTGGGTTTAAGCCATGGTACAATGCTGAGAATAAAGAGCAGCAACAGCGTAGCTTGGTTAGGTTTTACTGTCTTCACATCATCCGGCAGTGTCTCAGATACCACACAGATGTTGGATGGTTGTTAGACTATTATTTAAACAACTCCAGGCCCCTTGAGAAGCAATGCTCATGATAGCAGGAGATCTTCAGAGAATTAGCGACTCAGCAAAGGAAGTGTCATACCAGAAAAGTCTATCAGATGCTGGAAGATATGTGGAAGTAAAGGAATTACAGGGAATCTTTTTCATTGTACAACACACTGATATAGTACTTGTAGTTGTGGAAGAATTAAGGACAAGTGTTGGATTATTGTACAGCACACATGGTGCTCATACAGTGCCTGTAGCTGGAATAATTAATGGATTACTGTTCAGCATAGGTTGGGCTGGTCAGAAATATCTGAGAGCTCTTTGAAATGTGGCCACTGGCAAAAATTGCACAAGGCAAGAGGAATTAATAAAGAATCAATAAAGAACAATAGGTTATGGAAGTTCAGATTGATTCCCCAGTCATGAAGTCTTGAAACTGTGACCAAACCAAGGTTACCACAGATCTCCTACTATTACAAAAGAAACTATTCCAAATTGATAAGACGTAAGAAAATGAAGCAAAAGAACAGTGCACAAACCACAGAGTATACAGTGCTCAAATCACTTTGTTAGCATATGTCAGTTTCGTCCACTATAGATTAAGTAAGAGTTTAACCCACAGTACATATATTTCCCTTGTTAGTCTTTAATGGCAGTAAGCTGTTATTTAAACCTGTAGATGATGATATAGGAAGGAGCAAATAGGAGCAGATAGGATTTGCAGTGCTAAGAAGCCACCCTGACACCTGATCCCTCCCACATAGTGGAACCAAAAGCTGCTCACTAATGAGAGCATTTGACAAAAGACAAAGTCAGCCAGGAACAAAGACCTCTGTGTAGTGTGAAGAGCTATGAAGAGTGAAGTGCTATTGAAGTAACATAACTGTAAATAAACCACTGCATGTTTCAGGATAAGCCAAGGGCAGATTTTTTCCACAGGAAGGAGGAACTATAATGGGAAGAAATTAACTGGAACTTGAAGCCAGCAATGGAGTGCCAAAACATTGATCAGTCACCCAAGCACCATGCAGCAATCCTTGTGCTGGGTGGACCAATGCCTCTTCCATGTGATGAAACCAACCAGTCACCAGGAAGAACTACAGCCAACCCAGTGCTAGTTACAACAGCCGGTCCTTGCCTCATTTCCAGATTATTTTGTGTGATACACAAATGCTGTGGCTGCCACAACAGATTCAGTGGGGAGCAGTAGCACATTATTTAAGCCTACCCAAACATGGCTCTGAGCATTCGAACTGCTCGCAGTTAATGTGACATTGAGCCCATTCTGCTCAGCACTGTGCCAATGAAGCAGGTGCATCTACCACTGATAGGACATAGGTTATGGACCTAAGCATCTGGGCACCATGACAGCACTGCACTTTGCTGCTACACCAGTTGTGCAGCCATCCCTGCTACACCAAGAGAAGACATCTATGCACTGGACACCAATATGACACAGCCTGACACCCTCATGTCAACCACCATTGCATCTCCAACCAGAGAATCCTGCAATGCAACAACAGGGGTGTGGAGACAGCAGCCAGGAGTTTTAACACTAGGAAACACCACGATATTCATCTCACTGTCATTGTTAATTACAGCTCAAAGGCAATGACTGTAACAAAGCTGCAATACAGTAGTTAACCAGGGTCTGTAGGAAAATGTAAAAGGAAGGTAGAAGCATGTGAAATGAAGTTTTTGAGAAATCTGACAGAGGTAACAAGAATTAAAAAAGATGAGAAATTAACGTGTTAGGACCCTGCAAGAGAAGATCGAGGCAAAGAAGGTTGAAAATGGGGGCATGTGAAGAGAATGGATTAAATGAGATGCCTCAGAAGATGCACAAGATGAATATCGAGGGCAAGAGGTCAATGGACATCTGGCTACAAGGAGTGGAAAATGCTTCTAGAAGAGAGAAGGATGGGTCAGTGTAGCAACTGAGAGGTGGCAGAAGGAGTGAAGAAGATGGAAGGCTTGCGTTCCAAGCAGACCCTATGAGTGGCAAGAAACTGTACACGATGGCAAGAAACAACCACCTTCTGCCACCCCACCTTTCAGAAACATGGATGTCTTCTCTTATCATACTCTTAAAACACTAGCTAATTAAAATGCACAATTAATTCGAACCAATACAACATAAATCTCCTGTTCAGCCAACACCACAACTATCATTGGTCTACTGAAATTCTACCAGGAGCTCTAATTAGGAGACTGCACCAGTGAGGCAACAAACCTTTAATTTTCACAGAATCGGTATCATGTTTTTCACTTTCAGAATGGCTCTCGTTCAAAATATTTGAAGCAGGAATTTGAGAATTTTCAGCTGTAGGCGATGCCTCATTCCATATTTTGCTCTGCTCTGGAGCCTTTTCTGGCACTGATACTACAGTTTCACCTTCTGTTGAGGAAGATTCTAAATTATTTGGCTGAATCTTCTGCCATGGATCTCCTGTATCCACAGATTTGGACTCATTGTTTTTTTCTGATTCTATTGCCTGTAAGAAGTGTGAAAGCTTATGAAATATTTGTAACATAATATTGATAAATCAAATAAAAATAATTCTGAACAATATAGAATTAAGCAACAAATACCTAATGTGGCACACAAATGACATAATGAGTGCCAATACTAAGTTCAAATGCCCCACAGTGCAATGATGCTGACTTTTAAAAAATCTGTTATTTGGTCTTGATATTAATATTTTTACTTTTTATGCCAAAATTTGTGTGTGTCTAAATATATACATTTAAATGGTCTTACGTAAGTGATATGGTACTTTATATCTACAACTAATTTCTTTAGTAATTAACAAAATTTATATACTTATCTAAATCCAAATGAGCGAAGTGTGCAACTGTCAAAAGCAAAACAAGATAAAACTCATCCAAGCTGTATGCATAATTTTCAAAGTATCCAAAACATTAAAATTTTTCCTTCACTGATTAATAAGACAATACTTCAAATGAAAATATTTTTGAAAAAAAGTATATATTTATAGTCTTAAGGCTGACTATACAATTATAGGAAAATCCAACATTTGTTTACATGTATGAGCAGTTCAAAAACACTTTTCAGAAACTTTTGTGGGGCCAGTAAATGCTGGGATGGTTTCTCCCTCCCACAAATTGAGTGGAAATCTAAAAATTAATAGTACTATTGATTCTCACTTTGTTTATCTCTTACCCTCAAAAATCTTGCTATGCAGTTTGTTTTACAGTTCCTGAAAACAATCCTTTTCTTTTAAACATACTTGTACACTGACTACAGCAAATGTTCCATTGTTTATCAATTACTATCCAGATGTGTTGCAGGCACAGAATGAAAGTATGAGAACACAATGTCCAGTTAAGAGCACACCTCTAGCACCAGACAGTACAAAATAAGCACTAAATTCAGCACATATTTTTAACATTTAAAAGCCATCTGGTGTATATCATACCTGCCCCTCCTTTATTTCTTGCTTTATTTCTTCTGCAGGTACTGGGGTTTGATTGGACAGAGATCGCATTAGCTGTGTCAGTGTGCCCCTTTTCTGGTCATTGCGAAGCTCTGATGCTTCCAACTTCTCTTTTGTAATTGGCCCAGGTGCATGACGTACAGATTCTCTCCGGTCCTCCCTGAGGTTATCCATTTTCTTTTCACTCTTCAATTCAGCAGACTGTACTTCTGTCGAATCCACCCATGTAAAATCACGGGACTGTTTATCACCAGCATGTGAAGCTCTGGAATTCAGAATGGTTAGTAACTCAAATGTATTACCACAAGATACTAGAACAGTACATATTTAGGTTTTATTCACAGTCCAGTCACAACACCGTGAGCACTGCCTATGTTCGATGCCAGTGTGCAATAAACACACACGGACGGAAGCTGGTAGCACCAGGAGTGGTGGATGCGTGAAGTGTCTTGGGGAAGAGAGAGGGATGGGGGGAGGAACAGTGCAGTCATTGTCATAATAGGAAAAGGTGACAATTTACCCTACTCCCGAACACACGTCATCATTGGCTTTCAGGCCAAGGGTGAAGGCACTTCCAAAATGGCTACAAGTGCTCACTTGCCACTGTGGTTAAAGTGTACCACGCGCATGGCTAAATGGCACTATGCAAAGCCAGCACTGAGGCAACTGTGGTGCACCATGGACTGTAGATGACAGGTAAAAAACTGCAGAGATGACTAAGGGCTGGAGTTTGTACGACAATAGTGTAACTGATGTTCACTGAGCGGCGGCAGGTGGCCTTCTCAGATGAATCGGGTATTATGACCCACTGGATAGATGGCCATTGGTGTGTATGGTGTGATATGCCTTGAAGCAAATACCCTGCAACAGTTATGCCCTGGGGATTTCTTTTGTGGCATTCCTTGGGTGATCTTGTTAGTCTATAGGGCACAATGGACCAACACAGGTATGCAACCATTTTTGGGGACTATGTCCACCTACCCCTACAAGTCATTTGTTTTTCCTCAGCACAATGGCACCTACCAGTAGAGCAATGTAATGTATCACACAGCTTGCAGTGTATGCGCGCGATTTGAAGAGCACCAGGCTGAGTTTACCGTACTTCCCTCGCCACCGAATTCCCAGGATTCAAACCACATCAAGAATCTGTGGGACCAACTTGATTGGGCTTGACGTACCATTGATCCTCAACCGAGAAACCTAGCACAGCTGGCCATGGCACTGGAGTCAACTGGAGTTGACTCTCTTCCTGCAGTCAGTGCAGCAAAAGGTGTTATTTGTTATTCTAGCTTTTGACAGGAGACCACTTTAATGTGACTGGACAGAGCATAAAAATGACATCATAGACATTGCAGAAATAGCACATTTGTTACCTGACAAGATCCTTCTCTTCCCTAACACTGTCCCTCGAAGATCGAGATTCACAGCTGCCAGCTCTTCGAGCTGCAACATCTTGTTCTTTCTCACACCAGTCTTTGTTATCCCCTTCTTGAGATTTCTTCCAGTCTTTGTTGTCGTGCCAGTCATCAGCTTGTTTGACGGGTGGACAAACTGAATTTTTTTCCATAACTGAAACTCCAGAAGGCTGCTGCAAAATAATTTATTATATCAGCCACATGTAAAAGCACACAAAAATAATTTTTTTCTGCTACACAACACACTCACATGTCTGTCCACAACATCACATTTAGTATCCAGTTCTCTCGATTCCTCGGGAAGCCTAACATCCCTTTCCTTTTCCCTCATTTCTCTCACGAGATTACCATCTCTATGCTCTTTAGGAGCTTCAGGTTGATCACATTTTCTGTCATAGTCCTGCCCTTTTTCATATTCTAGAGAACTACACCTATACGTTCTCTGGTACTCTGGTGCTGCATCAAAGTAATTTCCCGTCATTTTTCTGGAGCCATTTTCAGAGTATGGTCTGTAGTCCCTGGACCTGAACCTGAAAACAAATAATAAAACTTAAGTGAAAATAGTTCATGAACAAGGCAGTTCTATTGTAGTCTCAAACGTGAAATAAATGGTAACTGTGAGTCAGAAGTGAAAAATATCATTTTATACACAAAATTCAAACTTTGTTTAGACCTACTTTGATAATTTGACATACAGGTTGTTTACAGAGGAAAAAGGTATCAGATATGAACTTATTTCTGTACAGTCTCGGAAAGGCAAGATGGCATGTCAAACACACACGAACACGGAGTAAAATGAATAAACATATGTGTGGGAAGATGCCAGTTGGGTAACATGTGACACTTACAGCCAACTAAATCAGCCTCGATAAAGTGAAGTTTGAGATGATACTCTTAATCCCTCCCTGTGGAAACCCGAGTACTTACTTGCACAACTGATGGTATTCAATGAAGTTTCAGGATTACAGCCAGACAACCTCAACTTCTAGCCGCGATATTTCTGCTCACCACCATTCAGCCATCTTCAGGTGGGTGTTTAACACTGGAGGTTGCTAGTTCACATCACTAACTTCATATCAAAAAATTCACACAGAGATACATGCGCAAAGGCAGCCACTACAAAAGGGCCCTCGGTAGAGCTTCGTGTTCTCTTCAAATACTACTCCATTTATGACGCACAGGCGTATGCAAATGGTGATACAACATGTGCGTTCTCTATTGGTATGTGGGCTTGCGAGTTAAAATTCAGATGTCAAATTAATAAAATTAACTGTCACTAGGTATGTCACTAGTCATTCACTGTTTCTTTTCTGTAAATATTGAAGAAATCACTGGATCCCACACTTCATCCAGTTGAATGCCTCTGTGTGTGCTGTAATTTATCTAATCTTTTCCTCACAATTCCTATGTGAGCAATATGTAGGAGGTTGTAGCATATTTCTATAGTCATCATTTAAAGTTGGTTCTTGAAACTTTGTGAATAGCCTATTCAGGGTAGTTTATATCTACCTTCAAGAGCATGCCAGTTCAGTTTCTTCAGCACCTGTGTGACACACTCCCATGGGTCAAACCAACCATTCACCATTCTTGCTGCCTTTCTCTGTACACATTCAATATGCCCCGTTAGGACTATTTCATACAGGTCTCACTCACTCTAGCAATATTCGAAGATGAGTCACATGAGTGGTTTGTAACCAATCTCCTTTGTGGATTGATGGCATGTCCCAATAACCTGAAGTCTACCACCCACTTTACCCATAACTGAGCCTAGGCGATCACTCCATTTCATATCCCTACAAAGTGTTACACCAAGGTATTTGTAGGAGTTAGCTGATGACAACTGTGACTCATTGATATTACAGTCATACGAAACTCTTTTCTTGTGCTCAACTTTACATTTCTGAATCTTTAAAGCAAGTTTCCAAATTCTGAACCACTTTGAAACCTTATCAAGATCTGACTGAATATTTATGCAGCTTCTTTTAGAATGAAATTCATTATACATAACTGCATCATTTGCAAAAAGTGATTTTATATTTCACCCACAGTTACTCCTACCATCTGACATGGATTCTCCATCCAAGATAATATGCTGCGTTCTCCCTACCAAAACATCCTCAATCCAGTTACAAGTTTCACTTGATACCCCAAAAGAGTGTACTTCAATAGTGTAGTTGTGGTACCGAGCCAAATGCTATTTGGAAATCAAGTAATACTGCGTGCATCTGACTGCCTTGATCCAAAGTTTTCAGTATATCACGTGAGAAACGCGACAGCCGAGTTTTTCATGATTGTTTTTGGAATCCATGCTGGTAGGCGTGAAGATCATTCTGTTCAAGATACCTATTATGTTTGAGCTCAGAATATGTTCTAAGATTCTAAAACAAATGGGTGTTTAGGACAATGGATGGCAGTTTTGTGGATCACTTCTACTACCCTTCTTGTATACGGATGTAACCTGTGCTTTCATTCAACTTTTTGTTCAAGAGATCTACGACAGATTATAGTTATAAGAGGACCTAATTCAGCCATAAGTTCAGTATAGAATCTGATATTGATTCCACTGGTTCTAGAAATTTGTTTAGTTTTAATGATTACAGATGTTTCTCTACACAACTGACATTAACACTTGTTTCATACAAAACACAGGAAAAACAATTCCAACGTTCCTGGAAAAGAGAGTTCACAATTTTATGCATTGAATGTGAGCACCACGTGTTATACGACAAATATCAAAATGGTGGAACAAAAAACAGCTGGTCTCTCATTATCAAATTTACAGATTCAACAATGTGATGTCACAGACTTTGGAGGGTGTCTGGCTAAGGGGTGATAAAAATGTGTTTTTTTATGTAGTCCCTTAGATAAAAAGTCACAAGGTGTGAGGTCTGGAGACCTGGGAGGTCACTTGTGATGAAAGATGAACTTCAAACTTCTCCTCGTCTTCCAATTGGACATCCTAGAATGGTGTCATTTAAGTAAAGCTGGACTTGCTTAGAGAAACACGCCATGTTAAAAACACTGAAACTGAATATAGTTTGGGCCACAATTTTCTCAATGTGTGAACCATGTATCACTTGAAAATTGGACTCAATTCGCACAAGAGCAATGTATCACTCCCTGTCCCTTGACAGATGCTGCCATTTGTAGTCAATTTCTAATATTATATATATAATGATCCAGGGGATGTAACAGCTGCTACAATAGCAGCAGCTGTGACTGGCTGAGGCAATGGGTGATGGCACTGTCATTAGTTTTGTGCAAGTACTCGTTACATTTTGCAGTTTGGTGTAATTCTGCTACAAATGTGTCACGTTAGTTAAGTGAACAATAAATTTTGAAAGCTCAAGTGGAAGGATTCAATGATTCTGGATTAAAGCAAGAAATATCCGAGTGGAAACAGTCTGAAGAAGATTCAAATTCTGGTAAATTGGAGTCTGCTACTTTTCAATGTTAATATTGTTGCTACAGATATTACTGCTTTATTACAAATGAATTTAGCTTTATTTGTCTTAGGCTCATTTTTTTTACAGATGAATCACATGACAAAGCAGCACCTAACACTGGTTTCCAAGATCTGTTTGGTAAAATGAGCAGGAATTAATTGACTTAGTATTGCCCCGACGGCAACATATCTCTCAGCATGCCAGAATACTTCAGACTTTTTCATACAAAAGCAAATTGTGTGTGAAATTGCTCAGTAACTAACCTCGTACTTTGTTTTTGGAAGGATAATTTCATTTTGCCATTATTTTAGAATTTGTAATTTATCAAAGAACATAACCCTTCTTTCTCTCAGAAATTTTGGTTTGCATGACATTTTAGAGAAATTAAGATCATACAGAGAGAAAAAATTCCAGTTTGACAATATTATGAAAAAGATAAGATTGCTACACACCTTATAGTGGAGACTAAGTCGCAGACAGGCACGACAAAGACATTACTAAAGAAGTAAGCTTACGGCCAAAAGGACTACTTCTGAGGAGTGCGCGCGTGCGCACGCATGACACACACCCCCCCCCCCCCCCCCTGTCCTGTCGGAATGCACAATGGGCATGAATAGATGCAGGTGATCAGATAGGATGCTTACATATGTCACCTGTCAGAGTTGTATATAGACGTACTACACACGCAACAGTGTTTTGCATCTTTATTCTATGTATCTACATATTTATTTCTCAATGTAGTCGCCCTGGCAATGACCGCATTTCTCGCAAGAGACCAGATTGGTGATACAGTCACTGTCGAATGTTGAACGAGCCACAACCTCACATCTGCTTGCACTGCTTCATCACTATCAAAGTGACATCCTCGACAGTGTTTCTCACATTTTGAAAATGGACGAAAATTGAATGGGGCCAAGTCAGGACTGGATGGAGGATTACAGATGACAGTGAAATCAAGATGTCCAACTGTTGCAACATTTGTGTGTAGCCTGTCATTGTTATGCTGAAGGAGAAGGTGCTCTGTGAGTGAACGTACTCTTTGAATTCTAAACTGAATTACAGCATGCTATTTCTCATGCAACAACATATGGTAGATATGTTACACACCGCCATTTTACATGCCACAATCTGGAGCCCACTAGTGGCAGAGGGCTGCAAATGTGTAAACATGAAGAATAATGATGTAGACTGCTATTAACATTTGTTTTATTTGAAAATCTTTAATATTTTTCACCTAAAAAATTTAGAGGCATTACTTTTCAGGACACTCATGTAAAATTGTATGTATATTTATAATTACTTCAGTATACCTTATTTCAGCTAATAAAAAAAATAGGGGAAGAGACTTTTTAATTCACCCTCGTTATTTTAACCCAGAATTGAAAAACACGCTGACATTATCTGAATTATATCACCGCCAAAGGGTACATTGTACATATTGTATTTCTGCTTTACAATGCACAACAAACCCCCACTGCATACAAAACACTGCATGCCCTCTAATACTGTCAAGGCTATAGGACCCACACCAAATAGGACTAAAGAGGTAGCGCACAAGTGTGCAGCTGATCCATGTGGCTAAGATGCATGTAAGCGTGTGCACATCGTATACTTTGGCAGAAGTTACTGAATATTACCATTTCTGCTTGGCCTAATGACAATCGAGTGAGCACTTGTACACAGCCCCACTGGTGTCACACACTTGCATCCACTTGCACTTAGGCTGTAAATTTGCTGTGTGCTCATGCACAATGGACTTTGCTTACCACCAGAGCTGGCAGAAATTTATTTGAATGATGAATAATTAATAGAGATAAAAAGTCATGAACAACAAATATCATTTGAAAACCAATGATATAATGCTCCGGTTCTTTGTCATTTATTAAATGAATGCACTTTAGTTGCTTTTAAATTGCTTTTCAGGACAATTTTTTTTTGCCAAATATCTCATCAGAAACTTTGTTTTATTTCTGAAGATTTTCTGCTGAGACACTAAAGAAAATATGCTCTCCACATGCACAGAGGACATTGGTGTGTTGTATCTCCTGAATTCGTCTTCATTTCATGAAGAAGATATATGACTTTTGACTCACACTTTTCTTCAGCAAACACTGCAAAATCATTAATTAAGCTATCACTTTTGGCAAATGATTCGTTTTGATTCCACATTAGCTTCAGTTTTCAAATTAAAGTAAACATAAAATTTTCTTTTTATGTCATAGCATCATTCAAAACTCTTGACATGATTTCTTCAACATTTTTTGGCTATTGTATTTCTGCGGTTTGTTCTAAGCAAACAACAATATAGGTGAACAATTTGTTTTTACATTGTGGTGAAGGCATCAATGCTGTAATTGCAGTTGGTGCAAAAAAAAAAAAAAAACACCCTTCCAATTCTCTTGATGCTGCTACTGCGCTGAAATATTGTGGACTCGTATGTACTGAAATCTAGTTGTTGTTGTTGTTGTGGTCTTCAGTCCTGAGACTGG
Organism: Schistocerca gregaria; assembly: GCF_023897955.1. Taxonomy (NCBI): domain Eukaryota; kingdom Metazoa; phylum Arthropoda; class Insecta; order Orthoptera; family Acrididae; genus Schistocerca; species Schistocerca gregaria. The sequence goes on along the minus strand of NC_064931.1, from coordinate 221,345,707 downwards.
TTTGATGCAGCTCTCCATGCTACCCTATCCTGTGCAAGCTTCTTCATCTCCCAGTACTTACTGCAACCCACGTCCTTCTGAGTCTGCGAAGTATAATCATTTCTTGGTCTCCCTCTACGATTTTTACCCTACAAGCTGCCCTCCAATACTAAATTGGTGATCCCTTGATGCCTCAGAAAATGTCCTACCAACCGATCCTTTCTTCTAGTCGAGTTGTGCCACAAATTTTTCTTCTCCCCAATTCTATTCAATACCTCCTCATTAGTTATGTGATCTACCCATCTAATCTTCAGCATTCTTCTATAGCACCACATTTCGATAGCTTCTATCCTCTTCTTGTCCAAACTATTTATCGTCCATGTTTCACTTCCATACATGGCTACACTCCATACAAATACTTTCAGAAATGACTTCCTTACACTTAAATCTATACTCGATGTTAACAAATTTCTCTTCTTCAGAAACGCTTTCCTTCCCATTGCCAGTCTACATTTTATATCCTCCCTACTTTGACCATCATCAGTTATTTTGCTCCCCAAATAGCAAAACTCCTTTACTAATTTTAGCGTCTCATTTCCTAATCTAATTCCCTCAGCATCACCCGACTTAATCCGACTACATTCCATTATCCTCGTTTTGCTTTTGTTGATGTTCATCTTATATCCTCCTTTCAAGAAACTGTCCATTCCATTCAACTGCTCTTCCAAGTCCTTTGCCGTCTCTGACAGAATTACAATCTCATCGGCGAACCTCAAAGTTTTGATTCCTTCTCCATGGATTTTAATACCTACTTTGAATTTTTCTTTTGTTTCCTTTACTGCTTGCTCAATATACAGATTGAATAACATCGGGGAGAGGCTACAACCCTGTCTCACTCCCTTCCCAACCACTGCTTCCCTTTCATGTCCCTCGACTCTTATAACTGCCATCTGGTTTCTGTACAAATTGTAAAGAGCCTTACGCTCCCTGTATTTTACCCCTGCCACCTTTAGAATTTGAAAGAGAGTATTCCAGTCAACATTGTCAAAATCTTTCTCTAAGTCTACAAATGCTAGAAACGTAGGTTTGGCTTTCCTTATTCTTTCTTCTAAGGTAAGTTGTAATGTCAGTATTGCCTCACGCGTTCCAGTATTTCTACGGAATCCAAACTGATCTTCCCCGAGGTCGGATTCTACTAGTTTTTCCATTCGTCTGTGAAGAATTCGTGTTAGTATTTTGCAGCTGTGACTAATTAAACTGATAGTTCGGTAATTTTCACATCTGTCAACACCTGCTTTCTTTGGGATTGGAATTATTATATTCTTCTTGAAGTCTGAGGGTATTTTGCCTGTTTCATACATGTTGCTCACCAGATGGTAGAGTTTTGTCAGGACTGGCTCTCCCAAGGCCGTCAGTAGTTCCAATGGAATGTTGTCTACTCCGGGGGCCTTGTTTTGACTCAGGTCTTTCAGTGCTCTGTCAAACTCTTCACGCAGTATCTTATCTCCCATTTCATATTCATCTATGTCCCCTTCCATTTCCATATAGTGTGTCTTCTGAAATTTTTGAGTTTTGGAGCTCTATGCAACTACACACACACACACACACACACACACAAACTATTCCATATTCTAACAGAAAGCTTACTCAGATACTTTTGGATGGCTTGGGAAACCCAGAAATACTGCATCAATGTTTCAGGAGCTCTTTAGGATTAAATTTTGTTGATATAAGTCATTTTCAATGAAGTTATAACTTTGGTGTGTCATTTTGTAGCACTACAAACATGAGCAAATTGAATTATTGTATCAACAAGACATTCCTCTCTGATAGTGTGAGCAATCTTTGTACAGTAGAGGAAGGCATAGCAGATTAAGGATTTCTGTTGAATGCATTCCTGTCTTTGGCTACTCACATAGCACACTTCTGTATGTTAGTATGGGGAGATGAGAGTAGTGACAAGTGCAGAGTCAATTGAATTGGGCTATGTCGTGTCAGTAGTGTAACGGCTATGGCCATCTGCCTACGAAGTATTTTGTGCTGCAGTTGTTATGCTGTTAAGCAAGTAAAGCTGTGCTCAATCCAAAGCTTGGATTGAACACTGCAGTGCTTTACCAGGCATGGTAGTGAGTCCCTGACTTACTCCCACTTCTGAACAGACTTAATACAGCTATTTGGAAGGGGATCTACTGTTCAACTTGTTCCCCAAAATATGGTGCAACCTAACTTGGTATTTGTAAAATTGTCATGTGGGGGACAGAACATAAAACTTTCAGGTTTGTAGTTCAAAACTTAACCCACTTTGCACTTCTTTCCTTCTCCTGTTCATTGCAGCTAATATTATCAACTATGAGTCCCGTAAGTTCATTTTCTCGATTTATGCACGAGAACCTACAATGTAGCTGGATTGAAGCATTTCTGTTAATAAATAAAAAAGTTTGCAACTGTAAGTTATCACGATCCTCAACATAAATATTATTCCATTTGTTCTATCCAAAATGTGTTTCAATGTCAGTGCTATTTCAGCAGCAGACTAAATGCGAGCTTTATTTCACCAGCTAGTCTTTCACTCAAATTTACAGTTGCACAGCTGAATCAACAACGTTCAATAACATTCAGCACTCAATCACCACTTTAATTTCCATTATATAGCATTATACTCAATTGCTATGCTAATACTTGGTGAATCTCAGGTATACAGCATACACTCTCCCCATAAGAAACATGACTAGTCGATAGCTAAAATAAACTCTAATTACAAATACATTCCAATGCTCACTAGGTCCATTAGGACTACTACATTGTTACAAAGCTGTATTGACTATATTTCCTTAGCTGTGTATCAGTGCCTATCAGTGAATAAGTATGTGCCCTGTGGTACAGAGTGGGTAAACTGCCACTAAATACATTATCACAAGTTTCTTTGACCCACGGGAGATAGTTGCCGAGATGCTGAAAAATATGAATTGGCAAAAGCCTAATAACAAAAACTTAAGAACCAGTATGAAGGGAGAAATCTAAGAATGTACTATAGGCCCCGACAGTTTGCTTCCGTAAGAAGCATGAAGACAAGATTAGACAATTCACTGCATGCACAGAGGCATTTAAGCTATCACTTTCTGCACTCCATACATGAATGGAACAGGGAGAAACCTTAATATTTGTTACAATGAGAAGTACCATTTGCCACGCATTTCACAGTGGTTTGCAGAGTATAAATGTAGGTGCAGATTTGCTGTTACAAAATTTACATCTACATACATACTCTGTAAGCCACCATACAGTGCACAGTGGAGAGTACATGATATCACTACACGTCCTTCACTTTACTGCTCCAATGGTGCAACTGGTGCAACTGTCTACATATTTTTGAATGAGCCATAATTTGTCTTCTAGATCTTTATGCACAATGTACATCGGTGGTAGGAGAACTGTTCTGCAGTCTGTTCTCTACATTTTCTCAATAGTGATATGTAAAGAAAAATTATCTTCCCAGGGATTTTATGAGTTTGTGGAGCACCTCAGTAATACTCACTTGTTGCACAAACCTACTCATGACAAATCCAACAGAACGCTTCCGAGTTGTCCCGATGCCTTACTGTAGTGCGAAAGGCAGCATTTGAGTAGTACACATAATCAGTCACTTTAATGTTCTATACGTGGTCTCCTTTTCAAATGTGCTACATATTCCTATAATTCCCCTAATAAACCAAAGTCTAAAAATTGCCTTCCCCTCACGTATATACACATACTGCAAACCACCATAGAGTGCCTGGAGGAGGGTACTTTGTGCCACTGCCATTCACCTCCTTTCCTAATCCATTCTCAAACAGAGCATGGGGGAAGCTACTGCTCAGGTGTTTCTATACGAGATCTTACCTTGTATTCACGGTCCCTGCTTGTATGATCCCATATTGCTTGGTAACATTAAGCCTTAAGTCTTGTTATTTAATTTATGTGAATGTTTCAAGCACAACACCACCGACACTGTACCCCAACGTTATTTCATAGTTTCCAACTCAACTGCATTAAGTTACATTTTTCCACACTAGAAGCAAGCTGCTAGTCAGCATATCAAATACAAATTCTGTGGAAGTCATCCTGTATCTTCCTGAAGTCCCTCCATGGCAACACTTTCCTGTACACTACAGTGTCATCAGCAAAAAATCTCAGCTTACTGCGGACTGTCATAACTAGGAATAACACAGTAGATATACCACTGTTCTACGGTTTATTGATATAACACTGGTACAAATAATTCTGTTACCAACTGCCAAGTTGTAGATAAACAGTTTATGGAATATTATATAAACCGATGATGGTTATACCAATAACCAAGAAGTGCAAGTGAAATGTAGAACTCTGGTGGAAATCACAAGTCCACTGACATACTAAGCCAAGTGAAGTGAATGCTGAGGTCGAAGTTCCAGTATAGCATTCAGATTCTAAGACTAGAGCGCAGCCAAATCAACACTGAACAGCAGGTCCACCACAGCGTAGTACTTCCGAATAGTGGCGCAGAAACATAGCACGATGGGAACTAGCCTGTAGACGTCTGGAGCAGCATTACATAAGGCTCGATAGTTAATGGAGCCTGCGGCTGGGATCACTGTATATTATGGGTGGCCATCACAGTGTTGTGAAGGGCGCATGTGAAGGCAGCCTGCGATGTTAGCAGCAGGCCGCGCACGGAGAAGTGCAGCCAATGATGCAAATCTCAGCCGTAAGTAGGGGAGCGCACCGCTGCTCAGTTCGGAGACTTTATAGTGGTGGATACCACACTCGCCTTATCCATGAGATCATTTATATATAGATATATACACACAGATAGAAAGAGAGAGAGAGAGAGAGAGAGAGAGAGAGAGAGAACACAACAGAGATCCTGTCACACTTCCCAGGTGTATTCATGTAGATTCCTTTGTCTTCGATGAATGCTTGCCATCCAGGACAGCATACCGACTTCTGTTACTTAAGAAGTCTTCGAGCCACTCGTATAACTGAGAACCTATACTGCATGCTCAGATATCATTTAACAGTCTGCAGTGGCGTGCGATGTCAAACACTTCCCAGATATCTAGGAATACAGAATTTACCAGTTGCCTTTCATCCATGGCTTGCAGGATATCATGCAAGAAAAGGGCACGCTGAGTTTCCCCACATGCAACACTTTCTAAAACTGGGCTGATTTAGGGACAGAAGCTTTTCAGTTTGAAGGAAATTTATTGTATTCAAACTTTAAATATGCTCAATAATTCAGCAGCAAACTGATGTTATTTTGCAGGCACATTCTTTTACCCTTCTTATATACAGGAGTTACCTGTCCTTACCCCCCCCCCCCTTTTCTTCAATTCGCTTGGGACTTAATGCTAGCAGAGATATTTGTGATAAATGTGACTTAAGTGAGGGGCCAACACCAAAGAGTACATTCTGTAAATTGAAGTTCGAATTCCATCCAGACCTGGCAACTTGGTTGTTTTCAATCTTTTCTGCTGTTTCTCACCGCCTATTTCTATGTCTGCCATACAGAAGTCTGTGTGATGGTCAAATGATGGTACGTCTGTACAATCCACCTGTGTCAACGCTTTTTTAAATGTTTAACTTAAAAACTTGCCCTTTGCTGTTTTTTACTGCCACACCAGACTGGTCAACGAATGACTAGATAGATGCCTTTGATGCACAGTTATGTCTCAGTTGGTACTTTGTGTCTCAATCTTTTGCCACAGCACTAAAAAACTTGAAATTTGTAAATGGAGGAGGGTTGTTAAGAGGTCGTGGCAGCACTGGACTAACCCTTTGGCACTCTTCTGTAAACCAAAATTTGTCCCTCTTATGCAGCCCTGATCAGATTTCCTAACAAGTACAATAAGAAATAGACACCGTACGACGAGTTCGCTGTGTTCATATGGAATGCGATATCATTTATCTGTTTTTATCCTGTCTCCAGCAAAACAATGTTGTACTTGACTCAGACTACATCTGCTTTCACATGTAACCAAGCCACACATAAAGAAATAAAATATTTACATTGTAGGAAAAATCTGTAAATTTACTATGGTATGTTAACGAGACACAAGGCATAAAAATACCGACTTAACTGTAGAAATCAGATGAGCATAAAAACCAATTACCTTTCTCGTTCAGTAACATCCAATGTGTGTTGATCCTTGGTTGACTTGGTATCTCTCTCTCGATGATCCCAAGTAGCAGGCTTCTCTTCAACATCACGTTCACGTTCACGTTCACGTTCCCTCTCCCTCTCCCTCTCCCTATCCCTCTCCCTATCCCTCTCCCTATCCCTCTCCCTATCCCTCTCCCTCTCCCTCTCCCGATCACGGTCTCTCTCTCTTTCATTATCACGTTCCTGATCCTGTTTCCTGTCCCATTCCCTGCTGTGTTCTCGATCTGGTGCACTTTCACGATCACGATTCCTTTCCCTTTCCCTCTCTCTTTCACGTTCCCTCTCGCGTTCCCTCTCACGTTCCCTCTCACGTTCCCTCTCACGTTCCCTCTCACGTTCCCTCTCACGTTCCCTCTCACGTTCCCTCTCACGCTCCCAATCACGCTCTCGATCATGGTCTCCTTCCCATTCTCTATCAGAAGTTGACATGTCAGTCTCACCGTGTACGCGTCTGTGTGGATGATGGCTGCTCTTCAGACCTCCACTACCTGGATGAAAGAAATTTGACAAAATTTTAGTAAAAAAAAAAAAAAAAACACTGATGTGTAAATTAATCACAACCTTCCCCCCCCCCCCCCTCCCAAAGTAAAAAGTGTTGTTATGTGTTATTGTTGGAAGTACAGACATGAGGGGCAGCCAAATGAAAAGAGTGCAAGTGTGCATGTGGTGCACTTGTGGACACGTCAGCAGCCGAATGCTTTCTACAAAACACGCATTCATCGTCTCGCCTCCCAATGGGATAAATATCTTAACATGCGTGGTGATTACTTTTGTATGGAGCCATTCCATGGTCCCATCGTTGTGGGTGCTTTGTTTTCATTTGACTGCCCCTTGCAGATGGCAAACCTTAGCTCAGTTTGCTATGCTGTAATAATATTATACAAAATTTTCCCTTGAGACAAATTAAAATTTTGAAAAATTATGCTGGCTTTATAATAAAATTGCCACATACCAGGCAATGACCCTGCGAAATTAAAAGAACCAACATGAGCTGCAGATCCATTCCAGCGAGGGTCAAACGATTGTGCACTTGTGAGTCCTTGTGAAACTGTAGTCCCTTGAGACAGAGAGCCAGAAGTGCCACTTAATGGCAAGTTAGGTGGCCCTCCTGCTCCTATACGTGACAAGTAGGAGCGTTCTGCTTGTTGCTTCTGGAATCTTGGAGGAAGGTTATGTTGGAAGTCACTCGAAAATGTTGGCTGATCATGTCTGTCTCTATAATTACGACCTTCTTTGACTCTATCAGCACGTATATCCCAATCACGTTCTCTCTCACTGCGTAGTTCCCGTTCACGTTCCTTTTCACGGTCACCACGAACTACACGTTCTCCAACCTGCTCGAAAAACAAAGAAAACATTTGAAGTAATCACAGTACACAAATTTTACCTTAACAAACATTAAGCTGTTAAAGCCAAAGGAACAGCCCAAAACAATAAACTATCCCTTAGTTTGAAGACTTTGTATCAACTATAATTTCAGATCAAGTAACTTACACTATTTCTATTGACACTGCACAACTGCCATAATGTTACAAAACAAGATTTCCAATAAGGGTAAAATCTGCCTATTATAGAACATTTGAAACAAACTAAGTGGATTTTACCAACCAAAAAACTATCTACTGCAGTCATTTACTGGTGAATATAAAGTTCATTACTAAACCAATATGTACCTGTTGCAGTGATCTTAGGTCATTGGGCAATTTTTCATCGCGACCTTCACTGCTAGTTCTAGATCTGTCTCTATCCCTACATTTCTCGTTCTCATGATCCTTTTCCCAGTCCACTCTTGATGAGCGATTGTGGCTATCATCAAACTTCTCCTTATTTTCTTTATTCTCCAATGAAGCTTTCCGTCCTATTTTCTCTTCCAATTGTTGTAACTTTAAAGCTGCACCCTGCAAAACAGAAGTTAAAACTTCTTGTTATCACGGAAAAGCCAATGAAATGTAAGGGAACATATATACGTGAACTTTATACCACAGTTTAGGCAAAAGATAATAAGAAAATCATTAGGATTGTTGAGTTTACGTGACGACCAACTTGAATTCAGTATGACTTGAGGCCACCAAACTCTACAATCATTGTGTAGTGGCACAGAATCACAGAGAGCTTGAAAATATATTCTCAAGGAATAACCTCCCACATTGATTGTATGTTGACCCACAAAGCATAAACAGCTTATGTCACTCGACTGTGAAGAACATCTTGCTAATCTATCTTACCCCACAATTATGTCACAAATATCAAGGCAGGAAAAATAGTTAGCCCTCTCATTCTTTGAACATGTTCGCACATGCCTCAAAACATACGACCAGGCATGATTCTGTGAAATATGAAATTATCTCTAGGGTGTGTGTGTGTGTGTGTGTGTGTGTAGTTCCTCCTCCCCCCCCCCCCCCCCCCCCCAACAGATTTAGGGGCCACTAATTAATTTCCTGGAATTCTCATGTATCTTGGTGCCCCACAGAAACCTACTTCCTTCCCTTGCCTTTGCAGGTGGAGAAATGAGTCTTGGACATTAAGGGAATATTTATTTGCATACATTTTAGAACACTAAGGGAGTTGGTGCAGATAACTTTTTATGCACAAATATGTTCCACCTCCTCCAGTATCCTCAGTATTTTGTGTAAGTTCAATTCAAATACAGTACACTCACCCGGTAAATGAAATCCTGAGGACATGCTCTGGGAAAAAACATAGTTGCCAAGAAAAAGCCCCTGCTCTCACATATCTCCACAAACATAGTTATATAGTCACAGTAGTCATTTAAAATTTCATGAAACATTGAATTAAAAACACACACAACAGTGAGAGGTCTACCCTCTATCTGATTAACTCCAAGACTATTTTGGGTCTTCTTATTTGACAAGGCGGCAGTCAACTCAATCCATGGATTAGAGTTGGTATCTGTACTACAACACGTGCCACTAGTGTTCCTTGTACAGATCACAACTAGCTTTGTTCACTAGCGATTTGTGAAAATTGGTTCCATGGCAGGGCACTGAACAGTTTGGCAAGAGAATGACTCAGGATTAGTGAAGAATAAACACACTACATAGAGCTGCCACCAGATGGCATGTGGCAGCTCCCCAGCCTTAGCATACAGAAGGCCATGACCAGCCTAAGACGATCTTAACGGTCAATAGATTTCATGTAAGTTGGTGTAGTTAATCCACAAACTATTCATGATCTAGCCACAATCACACGAACAGAACTGGTTAAAATAATCTCTCTCCCCTTTTCCACACAAATAAAAAATTTAAAATTTGTATGGGTAACTCAGTGCCCCAAGTGAGTTACTGTTGCAGAGCTGGAAAAGAAACAAACAAACAGCAAAATCACCCACAAATAATGAACAATGTGCTGGGTGGCTTTCTGTAGAAAGTACACTGCTTACAGCAATCGAGTACAGGGATAGGCATAAAATATTGCCTTAAGGGACACCATGCCAACTAATAATATGCACTCCCAGATTGCAGTCGCCATGGTAGAAACAGATTGTAACATCTATAGCGACATCTAACATGACTGTCATCACAATAGTGCCAGCCAGTGTGTGTAGGATACTGCAAAATCCATCTGAGACAGTGAATAAAAAGATGTATAGTCTATTATATCCATGTGGACTAACTGGAAAACATGCTTTGTAGTGACCTCACTGGGCAATGTAGTGCCCACCCTTCTCACTGGATATAACAATCTCCAACCCACTAACACTAACTAGAAATGGAATTCCCAGAAAGATCCAAAACATCTAATTTTAGCATCCCCAGATCTGAGATTTATTCATATAAATTTGCTGAGTTTGGTGACACAGTTAAGTAACAACACATACTAACAAAAATTTTAAGTAACATGCATCTTGTAAGTGGCACAGCACGTCTAAAATAAGTCACTTAAAAATATGGTGAATAATTAATACAATAACTGTGACTTAATCAATCTAATGGAAACTCCTCAACAATATCCAGGATGTGCCAATAAAGTCAGTTCTGTGTTGAATTTAAACTTGCCCTAACACAAAGACTGGTCGATGCCTACTGCACAACCAAATATGATTTTACATATACAGTGCCTTGGCTTTGGAGTATTAAGTGAAAGCTTAAACCCAACCCCTCCCCCACCCCCAAAAGAAAATTTGACACTAGTATCTGATAACTGATGCTGCTACAAATTGTGCAACAAATAACAGCAGTGTCACAATTAATAGATGAAAGTTAGAAGCAAGTCTTACAAAAAGAATTTCAACACAAACTGGCCAGGACAATGGCTCGGCCACGAGAGAAACTCGCCGCGGTCGCGGACAGCATAAGGAGCTTCAGCAGAGCCATGATAGTGCTAGGATCGCGCCTATCGGGCGTAGACCCAATAGGGAACACCTTGGGACGTCCACTACCTCAGAAGAGAGCCGCAACGGGCGCGGACCGAAGAGGAAGCGCCTAGAGACTGATATCACCCACAGAAATGGCCACAGCGGGTGCGGACGGCATAGGGAGCACCACACACCGCCCAGGCATAAATATGGGACGAAGTCAGCTCGCCAACCAGTCTCAGGGAACACCTGATGAAGACGCCGAGTTATAATGTCGAAATATCGTGTTGGGAAGTCTCGGACCACCGGCAGTACACCCGATTTTACGAGATGTCAATTTACACAATGATTGCTTTTTTTCCAACGGAAGTATTGCTGATCCCAAGAAGTCAAGTTCACTTCCATGAGTTCACCACTTTTTGGTTTTATTTACCATTCAGTTAAGAAATAACGATAACTGGCACACATTCAGCAACAAGCATATTGCATTGAAACTAATGTGTGAGCAATATCACAACTTATGCTAATGGTAATGGAAGCAAGACTAGGTTTAATGTCCTGTCAACACCGACAAGGGAATGGTCCAGTAAGACATCTAAGAACGTACCCTAAAATATTTTACACAGGAAGAAGACGAAATAAGAAACATGCTGTCAAAATATTAGCTGCTATGAGGCACAGCAAGTATATATTAAAGAAAAAAAAAAAGAAAGAAAAAGAGAGAGAGAGAGAGAGAGAGAGAGAGAGAGAGAGAGAGAGAGAGAGAGAGAGAGAGAGAGAGAGAGGCTGAACATTTCCAAATTCGTAGCATGCCAGGCAGCAGTAGAAATGTACATCCCTACTGGCGCAGTAGCAACTGTCAATGTGCAACTAGGCACATGTACAGCTGAGGTCGGCAGTACATTTGTAAAGAGGAAACTTGACATAACCCCCAATTGTAATTCGTAAAGGACGTTTCATGTTACCATTTCTCTGACACTACAGTACACAGTTACTTCTCTCTTCAATTAGCCACTCAAGTTAACATCTATTACAATTTATCAGTTGCTTTTTACAATATTGGTGGTCCGTCCGTCTCCGTAGCGCAGCGGTAGCGTTACCACCTATCATGCAAGGGGGCCTGGGTTTGGTTCCTGGCAGGGGACTGGGTGTTGTGTGTCCATCATCATTTTCATCATCATTGACACAAGTCGCCGAAGTGGTGTCAGCTAAAAACACTTGCAATACGGCGGCCAAACCTCGAAAGGGGTATCCTGGCCAATTAATGCCATGCAATCATTTCATTTTATTTCCAGTATTAACAATCCAGACAGAGCTGAATGAATATATATTGTGCTTTCGTAAGGCATGCCTGCTAACAGTACCTATTTTTTTCCTTCCTGTTTCACAGTAATGTGGAATCCAATTAACATTCTCAATTTAGCAATGATGAAATACGAAGAACATGGTTTCCATCCGAAATCACCTACTTCTCCTGAGGACGTACATGTTTGTCATTTGTTAGTTGATTTCCTTGACATTCATTCAAATGATATCTCCATTTCGTTTGAAATTGTGGATACGTTAGAAGAAACAGGAAATAACTGTGACAATTCAATTCAATAGATTGTGTTCAGAAAATGTCAGTTGTGCCATTAACAGTTCTGAAGAAGAATACCTTCCAAGCCTTTTTGTAAAGAAAAAAAAGAAAGAAAGAAAAGAAAAGAAAAAAAGAAGCTTTCAGCGACAAAGAAAAGGCAGTGAAATATTGGTTAAGTGAAGGAGGGATAAAATGCTTGAAGTGGTGAAGTGGGCAAAGGTGTTTTCATTTCGTAAAATCTCAGCATGAACTGTACAAATGGAAGAATGACTTACATCAAGTAAGAAATATGCGCCAAACGGAAACCCAAAACCATCTGAATTAAAAACTGTTCCAAAGATTTAGAACTACTCACCAGAGGCTATGCACCGTTACCGATTGAAATCTACAAGATTGGGCACTCTGAATTGCATCCGACATGAACAATTACTGATTTTCACGCCATGTCAACCTGGCTACATAGGTTCACTAAATCGTAATGAATAGGAAGTCGCAAAATTACCTAGTTTGTCATGTAAACATGTAGATGATGATGATGACGAGTTTGTGGGGTGCTCAACTACGTGGTCATCAATGCCTGACGTTAATGTCTAGAGCAGCAGCCAGTAATACACATTACTATTGATAGGTGATGTAAAGACGTAACTTGCTATTATCTCCGCAACTGCTGTTTATGACTCTGATCAGTCAGGTATCATGAATAAACTGCATGCATACCGCATTTTATCATTTTGCGGTGAAAAAAAAGACAGAGTTGGTTGCCCAATCAATGACCGCAAAAATCTTGTAGTCGATATATCAAAATCTGGAAAAATGGGAAAGAATAATTTCCAACGTTTTGTTCGAAATGTATTCCTACCAACTGCAGATCCTAATTTATTGCTTTTGTTGGACTCGTGGTCTGGACATAACGACACCTCTGTTTTTGTGGAGGATGACGAAAAATCTGTAGATGTAATGTGAATTCCACCTGGAACTACTAGTGCAATTCTACCTCTTAGTAAAGAAATTTTTCGAAAGTAGAAAGCATTTTTCAGGAAATTAGCAAACAACATAATTTCCGATATCATTCTCTCATTTCAGATTTATCAGTACAACAGTATTCTTAAGCTCCATTACCAGCTATCTTCACCACACTTTTATGAAGTATGCCTTCTACGCAGTGCAATATGCAGAACAATGGCCGGGGCCATTTCTGACTCCATCCCAGTTCTGTCTAAATGAAACTAGTGGTTACTGCGAAGTGACTGATTGCACCGATATTTTCTTTGCCCTGTGCGCCTGGTGCAAGAAAAATGTTGGTTTTTATCATTCAATAGACACTTCGCATTTTTATGACGACTGCAGGGAACTGTTTCACTGATAGTCAATGTACAACATTCAAACATTATTATAAGGAACGGCCAACACAAATTGTTATAAAATGTAGTACTGCAAGACACATTTCATTTCAACAAGTCCCATAGTGCTCAGAGCCATTTGAACCATTTCATCACATTGTGCAATGTTTGTAACGTAAACATGGAAATTAAAATGTGTTTCTTTCAATTGTTAACTCATTCTCTTTTGCGTGTCCTTGTTAACGTTTCCATGTGGTTTCATTATCATATGATCATTAGTTTTTCCTGGGGGTCATATCAAGTAATTGTAGTTTAATCATAACCATCCTGTATTTGGCAGAGGAGTTGGTTTTATTGGTCTTTCACAGATGCTGGGTGTCGTTTGATGCTTGTGGCACAAATCCAAGTTGGCCAAATATTCTTCATGGCACATTTGACTGTTGGTGTAGAATTGATGCTAGAGATCAATACAACTCTTCTCCAACAATCTACATAGTCTCCTGACATATAGGGGTTCACATTCAGGCCTGCTATTTCTTGTATACTCTGTCCGACATTTCTGACTGCAATAAACTGCTGTATCTTTTCTCCTACTACCTGATGTATGCGAGAGGTAGGGTCGTGGTGGTCTTGCGTAACAGGCGTAAGCACCACATGCAGGAGTCTGTCACAGCTCTTTCATCTGATTCTTTTCTGGCAGGACTTGCTAACTAGTCTGTTGTGACCTCTTTTACCCAAAGAGCTTGGTGAATGTCTTCCGTGACTCCTTTAATCAACTGTTGTCTATGTCTGCCACAGTCAGATTCACAATGTGGCACAGAGCCAAAACATTCAGTATGCAGGACTGTATTGTTTTCCCATAACATTGGGCTCTGTTCAAGTGTTCTTGCACTAAGAAGAGGACTCACTGCTAGTTGTCACAAAATATTTTTTCAGTTTCAACATTTTAGCCATTTCATCAGATCCTGAACAGCATCTCCAGAAAATGCTGATGGATGCCTCTTATGCAGTTGACTTAATGCTCTTTTGGAATCCACTGGCCTCCTCAATATATGGACCTCAGGATTGATGTACTGCTTCCATTTCGCTTTCTTTCAATATCTGTGACAGCTTTCATGTTGCCCAATTGGAATCACATTGGTGTAGATTGTTTGAGCTATCCAGTGTCTCCAGCAAACAGTGTCACATCTTAACTACAACCAAGTCCAAATCCAAAACAGGGTTGTCAATTGGGAACAGTGCTTACCTACTGAAAGCACAATTATTATGCATAACAACATACACACAGAGCAGAACTGCCTCTTCAATGGAGAGTGCTGCTATTTGTACAAACAGTAAATATTCCAGAATATCCAAACATTACAAATTTTGAGAATCTTCTAGAAATTATGAATACTAAGTAACAAATACTTGCTGGTGACAGAATCTGAACTGGCAACCTGCACTATGCCAGCCAGCAATGCTAACGGCTACTTTTCATTGCATGCAGCATATCTCTTGGCAACATTTCTAAATACTCCCACAGACACTGTGTGTGTGTGTGTGTGTGTGTGTGTGTGTGTGTGTGTGTGTGTGTGTGTGTGTGCGCGCGCGTGCGTGCGTGTGTGTGTGTGTGTGTGTGTGTGTGTGTGTGTGTGTGTGTGTGTGTGCGCAATGCCAGCTGAATCCAAGGTTGCCAGATACAAAAAGGTTAATCTAATATATTGCCATTTTTAATATTGGTGGGAATTTTAAATCAAACACCACACATTTTAATATTAATTTCGTGTATAAGAAGCACCTAAATTTTGGAGGCAATTTTTCGAAGAAAACAGAGCATCTTATAGTCCGTAAAATACAGTATACATCATTCACTATCAGCAATGGATTCAGAATATTTAAGCCAGTGGAAGCACCTTCAATATTCAACTATTTTAATATTCTCCAAGGAAGCATCTGAGGTCGCTTTCTGTTACTAAATTACGCTGTCTCATAATACAAACTGTGTGTGTGTGTGTGTGTGTGTGTGTGTGTGTGTGTGTGTGTGTGTGTAAATTGGGAAACCTTGTATACATATTAATGACTGATAAATTCATATCATCTCTATAAAACAAAAAATAGTTTAGCTTAAAACCTACACAGAGAAGTATAGGGAAAGAGGAAATTATAAACTCAGATGTGTCATTATGAAAGGAACCTTCCCTGTATTCATGCTGATGTTCTTGTCATGAATGATATGGCAAAGTTGTGATGCTTTGGATGCTTTCTTAAAGGGTGCTGTTGTTCTCTTCCAACTGGTCTGACAGGATTCAAACAACCAGACAAGAAGTCAGTTCATTTCCTATGCACCTGGTGAACAAAGGAAAACTTTGCATTTATTTTACCTGTTTAGTCTTTTGGTAACGCTGTTCTTCTTCTTCCTTGCGCTGTCTGGCACGCACAACAGCCAGTGCAACATCGGCACAATGCTGACGTCTTCTCTCGTGCCATATTTCTTCATCCTCAACTGCTCGAGGTCCTGGTCCTGCAACCTACAATTAAAAATTAGTAACTATCAAATGTTATCTAATAATGAACTGTGCATATTTACCCTCAAGCCACTTATTAAACCAAACACGCCAACCAACATAAATCCTTAGGCATAAATGAGAAAATCTGTTGCTTATTACCACCCTTACAAGGAAATTAAACACTTTACAACATTGCAGACAAAAGATAACTGAATTCTTCAACAACCACTAGTGTTTCTTGTCTCAGTAACCAACTGAGACCTTAAGAAAAGACATATTTAATAATATTGGTATTCTCTTATTTATTTTACTTAATAAATAAGTGCAAGATGTTAGTGTTGTTGACAAAATATGTTTTAATGACTTAAGTTGACAGGATTTCTACACATAACTGAACAGAAGAAGAAGAAGAAGAAGAAGAAGAAGAAGAAGCTTTATCTCTTTGAGAAGGCTAATATATATTGTGTTGCTGTAACTTTCAGTCTTCTCTCTGCAGACAGCTTCATTTTTTAATATGCTACCCTTAGCACAAAATCTTATTGTGCACTCATCAAATGTTCTCTAAAGCAAACATATATTGAGAAAATATATTATCATAATTTAAAAGCAAACTATTATTTTCAAATTTGTACATTCAGAATGCATTACCACACACAAGTAATAAAATAAAGGGAAACGGAACTCCAAAGACAGCACACAATGGGACTTTCGTTCATCCTCTGATCTAAGTATCATTTTAGTGAGGCTACCTTAAACTGATGTACATCACATTCTCTGCAATATGGGATGGCTGTCACATATTTGTGCAGGGAACAACAGTTATTTTGTAAAACCAGATTTAAGTGTTCTGACATGACTCCATCTCAACATGGCATGCAACAAACTAAATCAGTGTAGCATTTCAGGACAAATTTCAATCCTTCTGCTGATTTTTCTTGATGGGGTATCTGATCCTATGAACCCAATTGCTATCTCAACAAGATAAGGGATGCCATATACAATCACAGTGTCAAACCAACATGCACTATCAACCGGGTCACTGTGGTAGATATGAAACTGCTAGGAATGCTGCAGCTGCTAGTTGTAGCAGTGGTATTTTTATTGCAAATTACAGTGAATCACTTACTAAAGGCAAGGAAATGGCCCTAGTGACTAGTTTTATTGAGTGCACTAATTGGCTCCTGCCTAGTACGTAGCTTACAAATGAGAACATTCACATAAAATATTATGAAATTCTTGATGTCAAAATTTCAAATCCTGTGTATCAGCACACATGTATCACAACCATTAATTTTCATCTGCTGCAATGTAGTCACTTCTTATTTGCAATTACATATAAAAGCAAGTAGATAATGCAGATGCATGAAATACCACTCAACTGTTTCAGTTGTGCATCTTGTGCCTTGTGTTTTGGCAATTTTATGTAATTTTTTTCCTGTCTGCAATAGGTAAGATCAATAAAGATATTTATCACCTTTTTTACATTGTACCAATTTGCGTGCACTTACTGATAAAACACTTTTAAATTCATTTAATGTGTTTGCCTTATGGTCAATGTGTTGAGAATCTCTACTGGTGCCTTCTGTTCTTGTTTGTGCTTAAAATTTTACATTTATAGATTTCATTCAGAGTGCTGTAATGATATTTTATTTCCCTTGATTTGATATGAAATGGAAAACTTCATAACCTTCAGGTTTGTTTTTTGTGATGAATGCTTGTCTTCCTCTTCTTTTTATATTTCTCCCCCTCACAAGAGCAAAGTGAAAAGAAACTTTATCACATTTTCTATCATTATTAAAGTTCCGAAAGATGAAACATTTTACTATTGCAACAGCCAAAAAATAAACAAAAATAAAAATCCAATCCCACCCTTTTAATGACCTATTGCTGATGGCATATCTATCTCTCAGGTGACCAAATTAGTCTACATGTCCCATTATAGCTGAGTGCTCCGATATGGATGCAGGGTCGAATATAGTTGAGGTCCTACCATATCTATTTCTTCACACCCTTTTGTGTTGTTGATTATGTGCATGTAAATACAATTGAAAAACATTTCCAGCAAGGAGCTCAAGGTGGCAATGCAGACAATGAACCACATGGAAGCACGACATAAGGACTAATTTCATATGTAGCTACTGTAAAGTACCACTATGTATTCAGCCTTGTTTTGAACAATTTCATACAAATGTTAAGCTGTAAATAAATAAATCTGACATAATAGTGACTCCTAATTCATTCTTTTCACAGGTCGTAACCCCCAGTGAAAAAAAATTATTTTAAGAGGGATGTATATGTCCCACTAGATTCAAGGAGGAATAAATTTGGAGGACCATTTACTACGTCTAGATTCCAATGGAACATACCTGTCCCACTTACAACTATAAACAACAATTGAAATTCAGAAACACGGCCAGTCCCAGTAACCATTCAAGCCAGTTTTTACAGTGATATGCAAAATTTTAATCAACTCTGTTAAGAAAGCGTCAAATTATGCAGCTGACACTTCCAGACAGTAATACATCCTATAACACAAACAGCAGGTTACTCAAGCAACTGTAATTGAAAGCTTTACATGCCACAGTTAAGTTTGTTCATCATAACATTAAACATTACAAAATTACACATGCCCTTCTACCAGAACAGCTATAACAAACAACATTTTGTGCACTGTTCCTTCCAGAATCTCATCTTACAATACATAAAAAATAAAAATACTACAGCTACAGCATTTACTGATGTCACTTCCACCACGTCAGCATCCTAAGAAATTACACCCATAAAAAAGAACATCAAAATTGGTCACGCAGTGAACTGTGAGTTACCTTCAAAAATCTAGTGCAACATGGTAGCTGTACATCAAAACTACTGTAATATATTTTATCATTAAGTTACTTGAATATCATAAATATTTTAAATTTTCTAAAATGTTTGTTAATAAAAAACAACATACACCATTTTTAACACTAAACCCCAAGCATAAAAGTCAAAGCCATGCACTTAAAATAGAAATTCCCGAATAAAAGGTAGTACTACACATTCTCCTTGTCTTGTCTTTACAAGAGTTTTTTTCCCAAACAGTCAAATGCAATATAACTTACTTAATCCTTGACTGGAAAAGGTAGGTGTAGGTGCGTGTGTAGCGGGGGGCATACATGCAGGAGGGGGGGGGGGGGGGGGGGGGGGGGGGGAAGGGCATTGCTATATGCAACACTGACTGGTTTAATCCCAATGTTTTCAATCCCATGCAACATTACAAAAATAATTCACATTCCTCATTTGCATAACTTTTATGCTGAAGAAACTTTCACGCTCATGCAGGAACATTTGCTAATCCATTCCCTGCTCATTTCATTAAGTATGCGGGTGGTATCAGTTGTAACTAGACAGCTTGTCAGTAGTAATGACATATTTAAGTGTTGTACTAGCATATGACGTGCTGTCTGCTAGGGCATTGCTATATGCAACACTGACTGGTTTAATCCCAATGTTTTCAATCCCATGCAACATTACAAAAATAATTCACATTCCTCATTTGCATAACTTTTATGCTGAAGAAACTTTCACGCTCATGCAGGAACATTTGCTAATCCATTCCCTGCTCATTTCATTAAGTATGCGGGTGGTATCAGTTGTAACTAGACAGCTTGTCAGTAGTAATGACATATTTAAGTGTTGTACTAGCATATGACGTGCTGTCTGCTAACTTCTGCTGGTAACGCTGTAAACATAACATGCTGACATCACAGTCCAACTCTTGTGGTGCGCTCTCTCTCTCTCTCTCTCTCTCTCTCTCTCTCTCTCTCTCTCTCTCTCTCAATTACAGAAATCTTCACTAATGTCTTTAGCAACTCTCAGATAGAACACTCAACACCTGAGAAAGCCACTGATACTGACAGGAAGTAACAATGTTATACAACACAGTCCTTCATTGTTGAGACAAAAACTTTTACACTATCTGATCACAAGCATCTGGACACATATTACTCGACATCAATATGGGGTATGTCCACCCTTCGTCTTCATAACAGCTTGAACTCTACTGTGGACACCTGCAATAAGAGACTGTCTTTACAGGAATGGCACCCCATTTGTCCTCAAGAGCTGAAACCAGAGAAGGTAGTGAGGTCAGATGCTAGGGTGTGGAATGATGTTGACATTGTAACTCATCCCACGGGTGTTCCACTGGTTTCTTATCAAAACTCTGGGCAAGCCAGTTCATTTCAGGACTGCTGTTGTCCACAAACCATTACCTCACAGATGCTGCTTTATGACACTTCGAATTGTTTCTTCACAGTACACAAGCTGTAAAATATGTTCATATCCGTTTGCATTTAGTTTCCTTAAGCGCGATAAGAGGGCAACGCCCTCACCATGAAAAACACCCCCCTACACGTACTTGCTTCACTGTTGGCACCATACATGATGGTAAGTAATGTTCTCCACTGAACCTTTCCATCAGACTGACACATGGCAAACCATGATTCATGACCCACAAATGACATTTCCTGCCATCCACCCTACAGTGGCGTTGCTTAGCACTGACTGCAGAAATTTATGGATTCTGAGAAGCTGCTCAACCATTGTGGAACATTATTCCTCCTGCCGATATCCTGTGATTTTTTTATGCCCACAAACCTTGACATTCCATGTCTATCAGTACACGAGATCTGCCAGGTCTTGGTTTAGCTGGGTTGTTGCTTCACATTTTCACACCATGAACCCATCATTAACAGCTGAGATGAACAGCTTTAGAAGGGCTGAAATGGCCCAATAGATTTGTTTTAAGTGGCATCTAATGACTAGTCCCTGTGCAAAGTCACTGAGCTCTCCTGAGCGATCCATTCTACTGTTACTGTTTCTCTACTAACAACACACTACTCTCTGCATCCTTCTGTACTGGTGGGCCCTTCTCTCATGACATCTAGTGATCAATTCTCTATTACGTAGGGTGCAGCATACTTTGGATCAGACAGTTCATGACTTTAGTGACAAACAGCCAGCAAATATCTATATACCTTCCATGTTCTCTCCACCCTAAATGGTGATTGAAGAATTGCCACTTTGTTAAAGAATTATTCATAGTTTCTCGCAAGATTGGGGCTAATCAGGCCCTGTTGCTCTATTGCACACTTGGTTCGAAAGAGGAGGTGAAAATGACTACAGACAAAAAGGTTAGTATAGATTTGTGCAACTGTGAAAAGACCTGTGCATGAACAATACAACTACCACTGTCATACCTTAGCAAAAGATCCGGCGAAGAAACCAAAAAAATCCTGGTCGTATGTAAAATCACTAAGTGAGTGTAAGGCTTCCATTCAGTTACTCATTGTGCAGTCTGGTGTGACAGTACAAGACAGCAAAATTATTGGCAAAGTTTTAAATTTTGCGTTTAAGAAATCATTCATACAGGGAATTGAACAGAAATACTGTCATTTGACCATCACAGAGTTCTATGTGGACAACACAATAATAAGCATCCCTGACATAGAGAAACAACAGGAAGAGTTGAAAACAAATAAGTCACCAAGTCCAGATGAAATCCAAGTTCTGTTTTACAGAAAGTACTCAACGACATTGGCCCTTACTTTTCTTGCATTTATTGCAGATCTCTCACCCATCATAATGTCCCATGTGACTCCTGTATACAAGAAGGATGGAAGAATGGACCCATAAAATTCCACATCAATATCCTTAACATCAGTTTGCTGCTGTGTAATAGAACATGTTCTTTTGAATAGAATAAATTTCCTAGAAACCTAAAATCTATGTCCATGAATTAGAACCATTTTAGAAAGATTAACATGTGTAAACTCAGCTTTCCCTTGTCTCACATGATATACTGCGAACTGTGGATGTAGGGCAATAGGCAGATTCCCTATTTCTAGAGTTCCAAAAAGCACTTGACATGGTGCCCCACTGCAGACAGTTAGTGACGGTATGAACATATGGAATAAGTTCCCAGATATGTGACTGTCTCAAAGACTTCTTAAGTAATAGAACACAGTATGTTGTCTTCAATGGCAACTGTTCATAAGAGACATGGGTATCGTCAAGAGTGCTCCAGGAAGTGCAGTACAACTGCTATTATTTTTATGTACATTAACAATCTGGCAGACAGTGTGGGCAGCAATTCTGCAGTTGTTTGCTGATGATGCTGTGATTATGGGAAGGTGTCAAAGTTGAGTAACTATACGAGGATACAAGATGATTTTGACAACATTTCTAACTGGTGAGATGAATGGCAGCTAGCTCTGAATTTAAAAAAAAAAAATGTAAGTTAATGTGGATGAGTAGGAAAAACAAAATCCTGCACATATACATGTACAGGATTGGTAGAATCCTGCAAGACACAATCACACCATTTAAATATGTAGTGTAACCTATTCTTGACTACTGCTCAAGTTTTTGGAATTCGCACCAGGTAAGAATACAGCAGCACATGGAAACAATTTCAGAGCTGAGCTGCTACATTTGGTATCAGTAGGTCCGAACAATACACAATAACTACAGAGGTGCTTTGGGAACTCAAATGGGAATCTCTGGAGGAAAGGAGAAAGTCTTTTTGAGGAACATGACAGAAAAAATTTTGAGAACCAGCATTTGAAGCTGACTGCACAATTATTCTGCTGCCAACATACATTTCGCATAACGGCCATGAAGATAAGGTACGAGGAATTAGGGCTCATAGTGAGGCATGTAGACAGTTTTCCCCTTGCTCTATTTGTGATACGAACAAGAAAGAAATTACTAATGGTGTAGGGTACTCTCCACCACACACTGTACAGTGGCTTCGGACTATGTATGTAGATGTTACTGCTAACCAGGCATTCAACCTATTCTGTATTGTGTGCATTGTGACATGTTACACAAAGACATAAATTTAATACTCGATATAGTGTTAGAAATAGCTATGACAGAAATAGTGGAAACCGTAACAGCTACAAATGAAAATAATGGAAATTTATATTAGCTCATGAGAAGGAGAGTACCAAAAACCAATTACAGGCAGCTGGATTTAAATTGAAAATCTCTCTCTCTCTCTCTCTCTCTCTCTCTCTCTCTCTCTCTCTCTCTCTCTCTCTCTCTCTCTCCCCCCCCCCCCCCAATGTGTGTGTGTGTGTGTGTGTGTGTGTGTGTGTGTGTGCACGCGCCATTGATCTGTGTTCAGATTACTTTCTTCCAGAGGCACACAGCAACAGTGTTATAGATGGGCACAGCTAGGATACAAGGATACAAGATAAGGGAGATAGGGTGTCGTGAGTATGATGAAATAACAGGTACTTTATCTCTGTTGGAAGGAAATGGGGTGCATATGCATTGAGAAATTGATGAATTAAACACAGTGTGAGGCAGTCGGGTAACTTGTCTGGCTGCAACCATTGTAACTGGACATATGGAGCACTGACTAGGTCAAATAGATGATGTATATGTAACATACAAAAGTGTCCATGGTTAGTAGCAACTATCCTCACGTTTTCACTAACTGCATCATGTTGGATTATGTTGCTGCCTATAGTGAAGCTCTAGTACAAGGAGTTGCACAAGTTTACATTTCAAATTGTATTGAAATATACTTCTGAAAGGCACATACTGCCAATAGTATTTTTTGCCCAGCTGAGGTGATCATTTAACTTTACACCCAAATTCTTCACCATTTTCTGTTGGTAGGAATAGGTTGCAGAATTAAGAAACAATTAACTTCTCATGCCCACAAGATATTAAAATTACTTGGGACTTTTTGTATTTATTTTGAGTCCCATTATTTGCAAACCTCTCAACACTTAAGACAGTGGTCATCCATCTGGAAGATGACAATATTGATATTTTTGGGTCTGGCATTTAAATCTGGAGTTCGTCTGCATAGAAATGATATTCACACAACACAACTTACAAGATTTACTTCATTGGCATACAAGAAGGAAAACAGTGGACCCAGGTCTGAGATCTGTGGGCACCCTTGACAGAACATGCTTTCGAAATTACTTTTCATTCCCGCAGACATCTCCCTGCTCCACGTTTCATGTTCGTCAAGTAGCTTTCAAACCAATTTTGCAATAGTTTCTGAAAATTCTAGCAGTTACATTTTTCTGACCACTATATCAAAGCTTAGAGAATCAAATACTTTGTAGAATGAAGTAGTAGTGTCAATATTGTGGCTCTGTAATTACCAACGACATATTTCAAGTCATCTGTTTCCTTAATTAGTGCAGTGTTTGTGCTACAATGTTTACAAAAACTGGACTGATGTTTGTCATCTCAAGGCAGGAAAAATCCCTGACCCCACTGGGAATCAAACCCAGGACCCCGAGTGCAGGAAGCGAGAACACTACCGCAAGACCATGAGCTGCGGACCATCCTCTTTAAGCAGTCTGAACATGGAGATACAAGCTGTTTTTTTTTTTCCCAACTGTCAAAATTATGTTGCCTAAAAGTTAAAATGACAACATAATGGTGTAATTAAATATATGTTTGGAGACAAGAAGAGGTATTTTTGCACTCCGTAGGAGGTTCAGCAGCGAAACTAAGTGGGTGGTGCCTCAGGAATCTCAGACATTGAGAGCCTGCCTCTCCCCCTCCCCAATCTCCACCCCCTAAACAGCCATAAGAGTGGACAGTGTTGTATTTAAATCTCTGCGTAAAATCCACTCCTTTGTAGAAAGTGTAGCACATGTGGCTCATAGTTTTCTAATCAAATACTAGGATCACTGACAAGTGATGTCCTAGGTCCATTTGATATCACAGATCTGTTGAAAAATCTTCAAGAATGTGGTAGATCATTAATGTTCCTCCACAGATGCTGTACGCTGGTGGTTCTTGTCATAGTAGGAAGTCGTTAGTTATTTTTGTAAGCCCAGTTCGGAGATGAAATAAGGCAATACTGTCCCTCCTTGAGCTTCGTAGTGAAGTCTGCCAGACCCTAGTGATGTGTTTGATAGTCCATAGTTTGTGTATTATCATGTCTTGTGTATTATCTTGTCTTTTGTTTTCTCATTACTTCAGAATGCAACATCACATATGAGTACGTAAGTCAGCACTTTAAATATCTAGTTTGAGTGTTTCAATCCCCACTGCTTCTTCGGCTAGTTTTTCAACCAGCTCATTACCTGGCATACCAATGTGGATATGTCCAAAGAAAAATGGTACATATCCCGAATTGCGGAGGGCATACAGTTTGTCATGGATGACAAGAGACCATCGGATGTTTTGCATAGCACTTTTCTATTGTTTCTGATACACTTAAGGAGTCACTGCATATGACGAAAATCTGTCGAGGTCAATTCATTATATTTTGTAGTGCTCAGTGCATGTCCATCAACTCTTCAGTACAGATAATGCATTCTTACATTACAGAAAGTTGTACTCTATTCCAATTGTGTATGTATGCAAAGCCAACTTGCTCATTGTCTTCAGGGCTGTCTGTGTACTGGAGATTGAATGAGGATACTCTTTGATGAACGAATAAAATGCACAGTGAACAAAACTGAGAATCGTGTTATCTTTGGTGTTGCACCTTCAGCCCATCCTTACTTCTAGTTTGGGAACATACTGTGAAGGTTTTCACAATGGAGAGCACAGCATACAGGCAACTGAACGAAGTGGAGTTCACGTCAGAAGTTGCTGATCAACCTGCAGGTCTTTGAATTGTGAAATAAAATTGGATGACACGGGTGGTTTGGCATTTGATTAATCACAATTTTGTGGTTAAATAAATTTTGTGGTGTCATATTTTCAGTGGTGGCGCTCCCAACTGAGCTCGTTAGGAAAGCTCCAGTTACCAAATGGTCCCCATTGTGTTGGGCAGTGTCTAATATTTCTAGGACTGACAATGCTGCTGACCCATAAGTAATGTACTCATAATCCAAATGGGATAAAACAAAAATTTTATAATGTTAATCAAAGTGTTTGATTTGCACCCCAGAGTTGTTAGCAAGGAAATGGGGAGAATAGAGTTTCTTTATATACGACATCTTAAGTTGAACATACAGGATGTTACAAAAAGATACGGCCAAACTTTCAGGAAACATTCCTCACACAGAAAGAAAGAAAATATATTATGTGGACATGTATCCGGAAACGCTTACTTTCCATGTTAGAGCTCATTTTATTACTTCTCTTCAAATCACATTAATCATGGAATGGAAACACACAGCAACGGAACGTTCCAGCGTGACTGCAAACACTTTCTTACAGGAAATGTTCAAAATGTCCTCCGTTAGCGAGGATACATGCATTCACCATCCGTCACATGGAATCCCTGATGCACTGATGCAGCCCTGGAGAATGGTGTATTGTATCACAGCCGTCCACACAATACGAGCATGAAGAGTCTCTACATTTGGTACCAGGGTTGCATAGACAAGAGCTTACAAATGCCCCCATAAATGAAAGTCAAGAGGGTTGAGGTCATGAGAGCGTGGAGGCCATGGAGCTGGTTCGCCTCTACCAATCCATCAGTCACCGAATCTGTTGTTGAGAAGCATATGAACACTTCGATTAAATGTGCAGGAGCTCCATCGTGCAGGAACCACAAATTGTGTCGCACTTGTAAAGGCACATGTTCTAGCAGCACAGGTAGAGTATCCCGTATGAAATCATGATAACGTGCTCCATTGAGCGTAGGTGGACTAAACTAAAATGAGCTCTAACATGGAAATTAAGCGTTTCCAGACACATGTTCACATAACATCTTTTCTTTATTTGTGTGTGAGGAATGTTTCCTGAAAGTTTGGCCGTACCTTTTTGTAACACCCTGTATAGTACCAGTTAAGTTTATTTTCAAAAAGAAGTCCTAGAATACAGTGCTAGTCCACTATTTAAAGTAACTGGCTTTCAAGGTATACTCCTGGACAAGGATGGGCAAACCGTATTCTATGAAACTGCGTGACTCATGACTTAGTGAGAAATGGTATCCATGGTCTTGCACCAGTCTTAGTGTCTTCCATCAAGATGGGTGTCTTCTATGTAGCTACGTATCTGGCATTCAATTTGCTGTACAATTTGCCGAAGTATTCAGTCAACTGATCATGAACAATATATTCCACAGCTTTTGATACAGCTGGCACAATGCCAACTGGCTGGTAATCACAAGTTCACTGGGTATCTTCTTTCTTAATAATAGGTCCAATTATGCTGCTTTTCCACTGAGTAGGAATCATCCCACTCATGAATAAATAAATACATCTGTTCATACTGCTACTAAGCTATCTGCAACATTCTTCATCAGTGTAATACTGACACAATAGTTCTGTACCACTTCAGTAGAGATTCCCATTATTGTCTTCTTCTTGTGTTTACTGTAACATCTTTTAGATGGAAGATGTCAGGTTTAGATACATAGTCTGGGGCATCTTGTAGGTGACAGTTCTTTGATGCTTGGGGGCTGAGTGACAAGTTTATTCAGTTAGTCAGCTGAGATGTTACACAGCTTCTGGTTTTGCCTGTCCTACAACCAAACAACAGGCTATCATGTCAGAATTATTGATGAATTCAGGTATCCGGGCCTTTTTTAGACAGATCTTTCACCTACTGAAGTCACTGAGCATACACCATCCTAAAGTTTCAGCATTTAATAAAACTCTTAGAAAGATGGCATAGAGAAAATAGCATGTAAATCAGCCTGTTCACAGAAATTCCATCATGTGTATATCTGCCTGTTCACAGAAATTCTATCAACACATATCTCTGCAACTGAATAAGCCTGTCCAGTCTAGAAAAGGTGTGCCCATGCGGAAAAAGTAGACACAAACCGCAATTAAACATGTTACATACTTGTTTAGATGGAGGATAAAATTTTAGCCAAGCTGTACAAAGTACAACGCACTGCAGCCTCAACAATGTAATGAGCAGATCATGAATGAAATGAGAAATTTAAAGATATTTTTGATATAATTCAACATGTCATCATGTCTAAAATCAAAAATGACTCGTGTTTAGCTTAGCACAGAACCTCAAAGCTAAGACTTACTTTAAGAAGATGCGCCAACTGGCATGGAAAATCTGACTACAAGCAAGTCTAGTGCCAATGAAGACAAATCTAACAAGATGGAGATAGAAGGATCAGGCTGATATCCTCTGAATTTGATCAGGTACAAGACGTGAAAGGTATTTTGGAATGCTCTGCTTCTCCATTCCAGTGTACTCTCAAAGATCTATGGGAAGCAAATGTGTGTGTTACTGTTCTAGCTCAGTATTGGGTCCAAAAACTATAAGAAACTGGTAATTTCCAGATATGGAAAAGAAACAAGGGGAGCAAAGAGAGAACACTATCGGGAACTTCAGAATCAACTGGAAATGTCACATGGAGAGAATAGAACATTTGAAGTGGACAAGGAATAGAAAATGAGTGTCCAAGACAATAAACATAACATGTGCATCATGGACAAGGATGGCAAAATATTCCAGCACTAGGGCCAATTTCTGTAAAGATGGAAAGCTCATTTTAACTAACTCCTAAATACTGAATTCCCTTACTTACCAATCTGAGAAGGCATGCCATTTAATGGGAAAATTACATCCATAAATTCTGCACAAGTTATTAGTGAAGAAAACAGCATGGGTTAGTTGTTTGGTCTATGTAAAATACCATAACATTTTTGAGGTCTAAAAGTCTTCATAATGAAGTGAAATTTTGGCAATCTACTGGGTTGGTGCATAAGCTCTTCAAGTTTTTCTGTAAGTTTAATAAACAACAGATACACATAACAGAGAAATGTCTTCAACAATATATTTACAACTGTTTACCACACTGGGATAACGTTTCAATTCTGTGACTTTAAAAGTCACATGTTTTGAGGCGAAGAGCTGAACAAATGTATTTTCATCTGGAAACGAAGTTCCTTGAAGGTTGCTAGACAGAGAGCGAAAATAGATGAAAATCTGAGGCCTCAAGATCAGGTGAATAATGTGGCTTTGGAATGACTTCCCAAACCAACCCCTGTATAGCATTTTTTGTCAGTCTAGCAGAATGTGCACAGGTATTATCTTGGAGTAGCACCCCTTCATGCAGTCTTCCTGGTCATCATGTTTAGATTGCATCTGCAAGATGTCTCAGTTGTTGACAACAAATGTCAGCAGGTATGGTTACACCTCAAAGAAGCAATTCATAGTACATCACATTGTCACTGTTCCACCATATGCATGACACTATCTTTCCCAGATGCACACAGGTCTTTGTATGGGGAGTTGCTACTCTGTTTGGGCTCATACATTTCTTTCTTTGTTTACGTTAGCACAAATACATCATTTATTGTCACAACTTAACTTCCCAATTGCATGCAAATCTCGCACAATGGTGGAATGATCACAGTTCATTGTGGGTTAATGTGTTTTAGATGGCCTTCATCAAACTTTGAAGGTGTTCCTGACATCGAGTCACTAATGTCAAAACAATCTCCCTTAAAATGAGAAAACCATTTTCTTGTTATGCTCTGTCCTATGGCATTATCCCCATACATGACACAAATGTTTCTGGCTGCCTCCGTTAATGCTAAACCTCTACTGAACTCAAACAGTAGAATATGACAAAAGTGTTTCAACTTCTTCACTTGGCACTCCATTTTCTAGCATCCACAGCTCTACTCACTATACCCAAACAACAAAATGATAATATTAAACTGAAATAGCGACAGTGAACTACAAATAAAAAATGACAATTGATAAATAAACCCATAGCAGCCAGAATACCAATGCGCAAAACAAAAACGCTACCATTTTATGCACCAACTGAATGGAAGCCCTGGGGTGGATGAACCTGGCTATGATGCAACTACAGTGTCTGGCTGGAGTGAAGCAACAAGATTTCAATAAGGTTGAGAATAAGAACCATATGATTAGGACAATGAAATAAAAGGAAATAGAGAATAGAGAAAAAAAGAATACCACAAAAAGTCGTAGTAGTAGTAGTAGTAGTAGTAGTAGTAGTAGTTTGGAGCACAAGGCAAAATTTCCCTTGCAAAAGCAACAGCAGCCTCAGCATAGAGGGCAGGAATAGATTCTCACCGTATGAACATAGGGGGCATGAAATGGCATTGCCACAATTGTGTGATGGGTATGAGTAACGTAGATGTGGGGCAGTAGAGGTAGTCAGTACCCGAACAAGAGAACAGTAAATACGTTTGCTTTTATTCTCATTGACTCAGTCTATGAACACTACCCTGGTGATATACATTCTACCTTTCACTTCACTCCAAAAACCACATTTTCAGACTTCCCTTTATGCAGTAAGCCTGGGCATTTATCAATGAAGTGCACTAAAACAGGAAACTGCATTGTGACTGGATACTTCCTCAAGATGCACCAATACAGTAAAGGCTTTACAATTGTCATACACAATTGCAAAGTCTGGTTGACAGTAACTATGACAAAAATATATATACGAAGCTGAAAGGTAACAGGAATATTCCTTTTTATTTTCACATAAAAACAGAGCTGCAGTGTGCTCACTGCTTAAACAGAAATATGAAACATATAACTTTATACAATGGGATATCATTTTTCACCAATAATGAGCAATTTTCTTTTGCAGCAGAGGTGTTGTTTACTTCATATGAGCTCAAGACCTTTATGCACACGTATTTCATTTATGTTAATTGGAAACAACCACATTCCTTCTTGGTCATCTACATATTTCAAACAACAATAGTTATTACTGACAATAAATATGGTACGGAAAGTTATGGCAGAATGTAAATAACAGGAGTAGAGGCAACTCCTCAGCAAATAGGATAAGCACCAAATCATTCACAGGCACATCAACAAGCTGGAAAACTGCACTAGCTTTCACATGAGAGCTAGAGTACACCCCCCCCCCCCCCCCACACACACACACACACACACACACACACACACACACACACACACACACACACACACACACACACACACACCTGCACTGCTATGTTGTGCCAACTGAATACACAATCATATTACACAATGTACGAAGTTTCCAGTCTTGTTTCTGTGCCTGTCAGTTTCTGAACTTTGCTCCTAAAATTAATTATATTACTGACAATTAGGTATATGAAAGCTCCAGGCATACAACACACAATTAGAGGTCAATAAATTCCCACGTCATTAGGAACTAAATTTTCCATGTACGTGGTCATGCTTTCTAAACTACACTGAAGAACATTATACAGTTTCGTAATGGTTCTCAACTTTTTGCCTTCTTCCTCTGTTCATTTGTGCTGGTGGTGGTGGTGGTGGTGGTGGTGGTGGTGGTGGTGTTGGTGGCAACAGCAGCAACAGAGGCCATAAAAGTCTATATGAGCTTTACTGTTTATGTGCTCCCACTTTCCAACCCTTGCTTTCACAAATTTTCACTACACCTGAATCAGAATACTGAATACTGATGTCAAGCTACTGCTGCAACAACCAATCACGAAATGTGGTTGTTTGCACCCTCAGTCCCTCACTCTGATAAGCCAGGTAGCTGTTACTAACCAGTTGTGGCCAGTAACCTAACAGTTTTTTTTGCTGTGTGCTTTGCTTTTCTGTGCAGCAAGTTTATTGCACTACAGAATGTCTGAAGCTTGTAGCTGAAGTGTGCCAGAAAGTATGGTTGCTAAATAGAAAGTTCAGCAATATGCTCATGCGTGTGGTCAGACGTATGAGTTCGTGTGCTCAGTGTGTGAATATTTAGAAGAATAAGACATGGTGCAACTCTACTAATTAAAAGGTAGATTAAAGAACTGCAAACATTTTGAAAGTCTTAAAAAGTGTCACAGCAAACCTTCTCCCAGTTTACATTTTGAGGAAAACAAGTGACTTCCATGAAGAGAATTGATCAAGACAGTCTTCTGAAGTGGTTCAAGGCACAACTACAGAAAACAAATTGGCGGTCTGTCCTTGTGATGGACATTACCCCATACCATTCAGTTATTAAAGATACAACTCTTGACAATGGCAACTGAAAAAACTGATACTGCTAAATGATTTAAAATGTCACAATATGCAAGTGCATAGAAATTCAGATAAGGCAAAGTTTATGGAACTTGCAAAACAAAATAAGATAGAATTTCAACAGCATGTTATTGACAAGGTTGCTAAAAAACACAGGCAAAGGATTGTTAAGGCTTACATCATATCACCGTCACTGATTCCATCAAAATGATTTGGACACAGATCAAATGTTACATAAGTACAAATAATAAAAGCTTCACTAGCAGAACTTCATAAACTGTTAGAGAAATCAATGGCACTAATAAAAGCAGATAATTGGAGTAATGTTGTATGCCACAAAAAACACTTTCTGATATCTGAAAAATTGAGCATGCATAGAAAATAATATTGAAGATATTATTACACCCTTGAAAAATTCCAATAGCACATAATGATAGTGTTGAGGAAGGAACTAACAGGGGATACTGAATGTATACAGAGAAGGACAACACGAATGGTCACAAGTTCATTTGGTATTGGGAAGTGAGTCACTGAGCTACTGAAGAAATTATCCCAAGAAAGTCTACTAAAAAGTTTTAAGAATCAGCTTTAAATGATGACACTATGAAATACTACAACCCCCTACATATCACTGACAGAAATCATGAGGATAAGATTAGAATAATTACAGCACACACAGAGGCATTCAAACAATCAATCTTCCCATGCTCCCTATGTGAATGGAAAGGGAAGAAACCCTAATAACCAGTACAATGTTATGTAAACTCAGCCACGCATTTCACATTGGTTTGTGGAGTATAGATGTAGATGTACAAGTGGCTCTTGATTATGTGGCTATACCGTTTGCCATAATTAGTCTGTTTTCAATGTTTGTACATAAGGTTTTTCCACAGTTTTCATATAGTTTGATTACAAATATTGTTTCAGTATTAAGGAATGTCCCTCTGCACAAGTTATGATCTTCAGCAGTTATTATTATTATTATTTTAATGTTAATTAATTATTATATTTAGATGAAAGACTCAGATTAATTTGAACACTGTCTTTCATGCTGAATACATCAAATAAACTTTAACTGTACTGATTATTGTGAAAGACACTCCATGTTGTGCTGCTTTGTTGGGATATACAAATAATGGGATAACAATATCTTTTTATCCACGAGGGTGGATTAATTAATCAATACAATGTTATAATCCTGTGAGGTGAACTCCATATTTTAAGATTAAGAATCAAGAGAAGGTTTATCAGTTAGGGCTAAACATGCTACAAAGTAATGGCAAATCAATAATAGAGAACTGACAAGAATCGCAAGAGTATTTAAACACACTTTTAGTTTTAGAATCATTCTGGCACTAACTGGCCATTTAATGGAAACCACAGAAAATCTAAATATTGGACACAATTGCATAGTTACAATCACAGGCATCCTGAAAAGGCTTTATTATTTTATTGTTTCTATCACTGGGCACGTCGGTAACAACAGAGGATTGCAGTAATCAACGTGCACAAGTACAACATTTACTAATTCAGATACAGGAAACCAACGGAAAAATGCTCCTATTGGAGTAAAAAAAATGTTACTGTGTTCAGTTTTTATTTAAAAGACTGGCCAAAAGTGGGGTACCAGCTGCATCAGTCTACCTTTCTCAGCATATTCATAAACTATCAAAGAAGTTTTGGCATGCAAACATATCTGCAATTTTTTATTCATGTGCAACTCACCTCTTAACTCTAACAAGTTCCTCTAACTCCACTCACTAGACCAATGCTGAAAGTTCCTAATATAAATCCACTCCTAGTTGCCCTTTCTAAATCCCTTATTCAGCCTAGCTCACTCTCATTGTCTGTGTCACTGTCTCCCTCTTGCTCTCTTTTACTCCTAGTGTCTCATTCCTTCCTTCCTACTACTGCCATCTCTTCTCACTGTCACTATCACTATCTCTCCCCCTTCCTTGCTGTCATTCCCATTCACACTGTCTCACATTATCAATGGTTTTCACCCACTTCCATTCTCTCTTTCTCCCACCTCCTTCACCTCAGCACTGTCTCCTTTACTGTTTTCCATATTCCACTATCCATTACTTTTCTGTCTTTTTGCCACTGCCACTGTCTTCTTCTCTTTCAGCATTAAAAAGTGCGAATATATTCGCATGCCAAAATTTTTTAAAGGTGCCGACAAAGGCAGAATGAGGCAGCTGGTACCCCACTTCTCAGTCAGTCTTTTAAATAAACAGGAACATATTCACATTTTTTGTGCTCTGATAGGAGCATTTTTCTGCTGGCTCCCTTCTTTTCCTGCTGCAGCGTGGCATATACTTCACATGAAGAGAGATATATTGGTTAGTAAAATTTAGATAGTTTAATTATGCGAAACTGAAATAGTGCAAAACTAATTTTACACCTCAGAGTGGATTTTATGTGCAAAAACGTTTTCCATGTGCATCAGTACCACAACAAGAGGCTCCCAGATGATAAGAGAAACACTTAACATACTTCTCCATGCAATTTCACTTTACAAACTACCTTTTCATCTCATGCTGTATTTTATATGGGTATTATACGTGCACCAGTAGGGTAACTTTGAACCTCTGCATCACGGAAACAGATAAAGAATCTGACGAAAAATTTCAAGGTTGTCTGGGATTGGGATCTTAAGAATATATTGCAGGTGAAAATATAGTAAAGAAACATTATTTTGAGGCTTTCTGAGGAATAGACCATTAACTAATGGTGTCTCGCTCAGTCCCATAAAGCATACAATAATCCATGTCAAATGCAAAAAGAACCAACCAATTTGCTGCATTTGCCTAGGCAATAGGAAGTGTTTAATATTCAAAATTTGACCCTGTACTGCAAAACAGTGACACGAAGATGGTCATACTGTTGGCTATACAAATAGCATGCATACCAATAATCTGTAATGGTGAGCAAAATGGTTAACAGGCCATCAATGGCGATCTGAAAAACATTAACCATCTGCCAGCAGATGGATCAGTGGATATACTGAGATAAAACCAGATACACTTTAAACACAATTCCATTTATAAGAGCAATACAGTACTTAAAAAGCTATTTAAGAATGCAAATGTACTACAGGATTTCCTTTAATAAACCTTCAATAACCTTTTCTCTAGGCGAGATAAATTTACGCAAGTATTAAGGAAATGACTGCAACCAATTAATCGGAATATAAATAGTAATGTAGTTTCTAAATAAAAAAAAAATAAGTTTTAGATATCCATCACCTAGAAAGCTTAAAGGAGATGATATAAGAATTTCAGTCAATTAATGTTTACACCATGTTGAAAGCTGAAAGAAAGGGAAAAGCTCTAGGCTGCCTCCTATCAGGTAGCCTGGCAAGAATATTACAGACTGCAGACCTTTTTTGTGTCACACACAACTGAACCTGATGGCTCAGTTACAAAGATACTATTGTGCCTTCTCTTCAAGAGTGCACCAAGAATGGAGCATGCAAAGGCAGCAACAAATTGAACAATTTTTGCATTAAAAAGGCAGAAAGAATTAATGACAATAAAGATTCATACTAATTATTAAAAATAAACCTAATAAAAAGTCAAAACAGAACATAAAAACAAAGGAACAGTTACGGTTCTTCATAACATCAATAGGAAACCATAATTAGGATAATTCAGCAATAAAAATGTGGTTTTGTTTGGGTTGCACATCACTATAATGGAAAAATCAGTCCTAGATTACACAAAATTAAGGAAATATATGAACATTCCAGCAGTCACCTCCAGAAATCTAGAAACAGCCTGAGAACTTGACAAAGAACAGTGCTTTGATTTATTCTTTTCCTGTATTTCTGTGCTGTATTAAATGCATAACTGTTTATGAAAAGGTCAGTTACCATAAACAAACCTATTCACCAGCTTTTCACGGGAAGATCCAAGCATGCAAAGAATAATACCCCTAGCCATTTAGAACTACTAAATTTCAGAGGAGTTCCGTCTTATGCAAGACACTGTTCTGAAGTTTTATTTTCACCCAGAAGTGTTTCAGCACTTTCTGTGCTTTCTTCAGTGGGTTCCTTTATTTTATTTCTGCAAAATTGTTGTTACATGTTAACCTCTAAGGAAACATTTGGTACAAAATATTTACTTTTGCACTTTGCTGAATTTTATATATACATACACAAAAAACGACTGAAGACAGCACGAAAAGTGCTGAAACATGTCCACAAACTGGTGCCTTGCATAAGATGGAATTCCTCTCCAATTTTACTAGCAAGTATGAAAATAAGGAGAACTGGAACATTCACAAGGTGATCATAACTAATAAAATTTGATTTATTTCTGTTACCAGATTACCCTAAAAACTATAATCTGAAAAATTTTAATTATATGAAAACCCATTGCACCACAATGACTGTGCTTTTCAGGGTATCATTTATTTCATTAGAAACTTGACAAACCTAAAAAAAAAAAGGAGTTGCTACTTTAGAACGAAATTTGTTATCAGTGTTACTTTCAACAGCAAGTTATCTATACATAAACATATATTAAAGTCAAAATTTGGTCTGGCAAGTGGTACTTCACACATTTTAATATATTAAACAAGACCTCTGAAATTATTCAGAAAACTAAAACATGAATAAATGTTACCACAGAAAGATATATACTATCACATTTATTTCCTATCCTTATATGAAAAAAACTGAATTAAGGTATATGGAATTTTAGTTTTATTTACAAAAAATACAGAGCTACCACAAGAAAAAATGCATGTCAAAAAAGTCATTATCCATTCCACATGCAACTATGAAGAACAAGTAATGTTTGATTTGCAACAACAAAATGCAGCTATGTAGTGTAACCATGTGCATTTATTTAATTTAGTAATATTCCTTCATTTTCATTTTTACCAGATTGCTTTTATCCAAAGGCAGTTCTAAAGCTTATCGACGAAACATGCGCCCAAAATGAATTACAGAAAGTAAGGCCTAAATGAGTGCACATATGCAGTAGAAAATATTGTCCTGAAACCATTTAGCTGCACTACAAAGGCAATGTGTGAAGTATACAGTTAAACTACAGGGAAACTACCACTCCAACAAATTTTTAATATCCTCTCTCTGTCTGTCTGTCTGTCTCTCTGTCTCTCTCTCTCTCTCTCTCTCTCTCTCGCTCTCTCTCTCGCTCTCTCTCTCTCTCTCTCTCTCTCTCGCTCTCTCGCTCTCTCGCTCTCTCGCTCTCTCGCTCTCTCGCTCTCTCGCTCTCTCTCTCTCTCTCTCTCCCTATTTTTCTCACTTTTTCCAAGCAAGTGTTACTTACTGGATGAGGACCTGTTCGCATCACTGAGATATGGAAGCTGCCAATTGTAGAACCTGAACCTGACACTGAAGATCCAGAATGGGTTCTGTACTCTACTGGCACAGCATGAGTTTGATGCCATGGCCTCTGCTCTAGAGGTCCTCTATCCAGACGCTTTTCTTTGTCATCCTATGAATGACATACCAAATATTTTTCTAGAAGCCACAACACATTAACATGCTATATGTACGGCTAAAGCCAAAAGTATAATTTTTGTCCATTACTTTTCAATTTGATTTCTATTTGTTACCAGCTAGTCTGATGTGTGTTAGTCACATATTTCAGAAAATGGCAAATGAAAATTTGCCTGTGTGTAAAAATTCTGATTACTGTCTAGATAATTCAGCTTACACATATATTCAACATAGAAAATTTTGTTTTCACTTGCCATGCACCTTTCTCTACTGATTAAATTAACAATTATTAGGCACTTCAGCAGTAAACCTTTGAACTGATACCACATCACTGATAAATAATTAGAACAGTACTTATTGCACAATGGTAGTAGAACTGTGTTGATAAACATGAGAGTCCTAATTTATCATCATATATCAGGAACCAGTAACAATTCTAATATTTCTCATGACAGTAACATAGCTAAAAACAATGCAATAACATGTGGATACTGAGCAAATAATGTCAAGGGGGGAGAAAGTGAATATCAAACAAGACTTGCTATGCATCACATGGCTACAGTCTCCACAATAATATTAATAGGAGAGACAGGGAAATGGCCACAGGAAGAAATGACAAGTATGAAAACCAAAACAAAAGAAAAACTAAAATAAGAGGAAAATAAAAATATGTTAAACAAGATTAGCAGAACACTAAAATATGGTAACATACAGAAAGTGAAGATAAACACGGTAAAGGGGAGAAAATAACAATTGAATGTCAGTGAAGGAGAGTTAAGGAGGAGTACGGAAGGATGGTGAGGTGTGAGGTGAGATTGGGAAGGTGGATTGGTGAGGGGACAGAGGGAGGGGGGAGGTAGGAAAATTTGCAGTCCATTAGGATATGGTGAGGAGAAGACTGTCTGCAGGGAATATTTAGTTTTTGAGAGAATACGTACACAGCAACCAGCCGTACACAACTGTGATTGTTCAACACATACTGGACCAGAATGAAGATAGAAAATGAAAATGTCAAAACAATAAACGTTCAACTGGCGGCTTGCTTTGCACATGTTACAAAGTTTGAGAGGCAAAATGTACACCAAAGTGGCATTTCAAACAAGGCATGCAGCAGTGAACTAAAGAAATCAAACTTTCACGTGAATCTGAATGTCATAAACAATACTGCTTTTGTAATTCCATAGTTTGTGTAAATATTTCAGGAGGACAGTATCTCAGACTACAAATGAGGCTTTCATCAGGCCTGTAATTCAAATTGGATGCATTTTGGAGTCTATTTATAATAAATTTCATGCGACAGTACTGGTTCTCCACTTAAATCTCCAGAAATTTAAGACTGAAGGAAGGTGATACAGAAGTGATTGACACAACTGTCACCATGGCCCTTGTTTGGAAGCATGTCCTATGATAAATATAGAAACATATGTAGGTGAGTATCAATCGAAACGGGGGCAAATTCTGCACAAGTGTAAAGTGATCAGAAGAAAATGGTCAGTAACTCATGCAAATTATCAGCACCTCTGGTACCTCAAAGCTTCCTATTATCACTTAAGAACCATACAATTATCCTCATAATTCACAAGCCTCAAAATGGACAAATTAACTAGCTACACGGTTTCTTTAGCTGCTGTGGCTACTTTCTCCTACAGTTAACTTCATAATCTCACAATTGTGTGTGAATATTGATTTTATTAACATGCAAAAATCAAATTTGCACACGCATGCCTCCCCCCCCCCCCCCCACACACACACACACGAGCACGCACGCACACGCACACAATAGTAATACCTGAAGCACCTTATTTGTTATACATATTTTCTTGACCCAGTCTGTACTTTAAAAAGCAAAAACAGCGGTGTTTTTTAAGCAAAGTTTTAATCCCTAAATATTTTGGAACAGGTTCTGAGACTATTTGAAACTTAAAAACACATACCAAATTAGTCACTACTTCAAACTAATCAAGACAGGCCAGACGACGCACCTAATACTGCCTTGCTCCCTTATTGTGTTGAGCTAAGTAAAATTATTTTA
Source organism: Schistocerca gregaria (assembly GCF_023897955.1). Taxonomy (NCBI): domain Eukaryota; kingdom Metazoa; phylum Arthropoda; class Insecta; order Orthoptera; family Acrididae; genus Schistocerca; species Schistocerca gregaria. The sequence goes on along the minus strand of NC_064931.1, from coordinate 221,306,422 downwards.
AAATGTGTCACATTGGAAGTGCTGTGTCAAAGAAATTCCATACATAGTGCGTTACTAACAAGGATGATTGTACTACCTGGCTGGTCCTCCAACTTGTCCCACACTAATGAGCCACTGTAACTGGATTTGTGTAGACTGTCATTTAAAATACTCTGCAGTTGGTAGCCATGAACAATTGAAATTAACTCAAAACACCCAGGCACTTATGACCTCACTGCACTCTCCCTGCAGATACCAGTAACATTTCCTTCATGACCAATTTAATTTTTAAAGCCAGTCATTCACTAAAATATACATTACATGATAGTGGCATCTTGGTAATGTATTTATGCAATCATTTCGTTAGTATCCATGCCTGTGAAATTCTGCAAAACATATAAAAAGCTAAAAAAGATGCTTTTCCTTGTGCCATGCTATATTCACAAGGAAACCACACAAAAATCTGATTTTTGTAATTTTTTTTTATATTTACAATATGCGAAGTTCTGAACTCAAATACAAGTTGCCCAAAGCAGTTTGATGCAACACACTGAATTTCTCGAGAAAACAGACTTTGAAGTTTTCCAAGCAACCTTAAGTCACTAAAGCTGGAACAATTTTTTGATCCACATTGTGGCTCTGTCTTAGCATTCCTGATTGCTACACCAGTGGCCCAGGTTTGATTCCTGGCTGACACAAATTTTTAAACAAAAGAGCATGTTCTACAAGCATTTTCATGGAGGATACAATACATAAATATTACAAGAAAATCTGCAGCAATCTGGTGTGGTAATCACTGTATTGCTGATTCAAGCCTCATTTCAGCCATTATTTTTTCGTTCAATTAAAATACCTATGTCATTTAAACATAAAATTCATCAAATATATGCTCAATTGTTTTTAAGATGACCTCCTCCATCAACTACAGTAAAATAATAGTAAATTGTGTACTGTGAAGTCTGTGAACACACAGGTAACAAGGACTGTTAACTCTTCCCATTTAGAGATGCTCTTGTATCACGTTTCCCTCAACGCTCATGTAATTTTTATAAAAATGATAGATTCATTAAGCAGCACATACTAGATGAAATTTATGTTTAAATGATGTCGGTACTGTAACAAAACACAAAAATTAACGACAAACTAGATTCGAACCAGCACTCCATGGATTACCAGTCTTGAGTGATATTAATATTTTTTTGTTGTTCATCTTTTATCTTCATGAAAAAGCTCATAGGACACGCACTTTTGTTTAAGAATTTGCATCGGCTAGGCATCGAACCCAAGTCTCCTCTATTGCACTCAAGCATTCTTAGCAAAAGATATTTCTAACTTTAGTCCACTAAGGACTTTTGGGAAACTTCGAAGTCAATTTGCTCCACAATTTTTGCAAGTTGCATCGAACAGCTTTGGTAAATTGATATTTGAATTCTGCACTTCATGTAGCACGAATATAAAAATTGGACACATCAGATTGCAATGTGGTCTCCTTGTCACAACATGTCATTCATATAAACTGGCACTAACAGTTAACAGTTGTGTCACTCATACCCAACCTTTACTCTTTCCCACCTAGCCAAATCACTCAATTACACTGTCCTAGTTGGTGTTCCGATTATCATCTCCATCTCCTTCGTATCTTTGTGGAAGCATCAGCTGTTGCCTCAGCTGAACGGACTCCTCTATGCTGCCTAGTGCAGCAAGACAATGGATGAAGCGTACACCTTCCATCAGCATAACCTAGCAAAGAATCTCTAAAGAGTAAATTCTGGTCCTAGAGAACATCACTAAGCGGGTTGAAGGCTTCTATTCCAGTCACTTGTTGACCAGTGTAATGCTGCAATAGCAAACAACAAAACAAGAGACAAAGTCTTAAATCATTCACGCAGTACAGATATTTTATTGTCTGAGTGTCACACAGGACACAAAGAAGAGTTGAAAACAAATAAGTCTCCAGGTCTGGATGGAATCCCAATTCGGATTTACAGAGAGTACTCTACAGCATTGGGCACTTACTCTGGTTGCATTGTGAACCTTCCACACAGCACGAAGTCCTGAGTGACTGGAAAAAGGTGCAGATAACTCCAAGGGTAAAAGAACGGACCCACAAAATTACATGCCCAAAACCCTTAACATCGATATGTTGCAAAATTCTTGAACATATTCTTAGTTTTAATATTGAGAGGTGGCATGAGCCCTCTCTCATATTTCTATCTTAGTCTGAGTAATTAGATCTTCCTCTCTAATTGCATGTGGTGAAAAGTTGCTATTCCTACATATGCGGACTTCCCACGCGGTGTCTCTCGTCACCCGGGTGGTCCGGTGACAGGCGGGCTCTGCTGATCTTTAAAGGGTAAGCCGACAGGTGTGAGGGAGTCGAGTGAATACTTTCCAAACGCCGACACATAATAGCGGCGAAGACATGCCCGCAGCGGCCTGAAGGAGCGGCTGGGCTAGAGATTCCATTACTTCGCAGAAACTTAGTGAAAACACTTTCTGGCGGGCTACCAGCGAGGCGTGGGAATGACTTGGTTTCCCAAGCAGCCTTGGCGGGCAAATTCCCGCGATTTCTGCCAATTCGTAACTGTGATTGGCTCGCTCAGGGCATAGCTCCGTGACGTAGCAAAATCAATGCAGAAATTGGTGGAATGGTAGTGCTTCGGCAATATAGTGGAATTTTCCGCCGGTTTTCGAGTTGCTGATTGGAACATTTAACCACGGCCACTGTCGTGGGGGCGGGAATGTTCTGTGTTCGGCTTGTACGGGTGCTCTTGTGGTAGTCGGCTCTCGCCTTTCTGTCGGAGTAGGTTACAAGACTGAGCTCTCGCTGCTCTGGACAGCCTGCCTTCCGTTGGCTGTCTAACATACTTTTATTTAGTTGTAACTGTTTGACGAAGTTGCTGAAGTTTCGACTTCAACGTAACTTTCCGAGTACAGTTGGCAATTGAGCATTCTGCGTACAAGAGGGGTATGTTGTCTGTCTTGAGCAGTTTTGGCTAAAGTTGACTGTATCGGAATTACTGTGTGACTTCGCTTGTTAAAATCAATCACTGTAGCATCAGTGATTGTGTGGCGAGTCTTCGTCTCCCTCAGAGGCGCATTTGTATTGCTAGGAAGTCTTTAGTCTGGAACAACCAGGCCAGGATAATTTGTTTTGGACTATACTCACGACATTATCATCACCATGACGGGACGTCGAAGCAACCAGCCATCGCCTCCGGTATGCCAGATCGTGTCCGTACAGTTCAGAAGACAGCTTGGTAATGTACGTCTGCAGCACCGGTAAAGCAGTCAATTTTGCTAGGTGATAATCCGAGCTCAGCAGAGCGCGTCTGTTTGTCTTTTCTAACTTTGATCTGTCTTGGATGTTCATTGTCTGAGTTCTCATTAATGTAGCAGCAATTAATGCTCGGTTGGCTGTGTGTCTCTCTTAAGACTTGAGTTGCAAGGAATTGGCTCCACATACCAGTTCGTCATAAATGTCACAATCTAGTTTAGGGACAACTTCACCTTCACAGCATTTATTTGAGTATCCAATTTGAGCCAATTTTATGTATTGTAAATGTTTCGTGTGTTTTTGTTTATTATTTTGAGTTATAATGAAATTGTTATTTTGGACAGAACTTTCATTCTGTTAATCAGTAGAGCAACCCTATTATTTCTCACTACGTTAATGAAACCTTCCTTTATATAACTTATTTATCAAATGAAATTATTGCAGGTGCCAAACTCTTCCACTCCACTTGCAGGGTCGATTACAGTCAGTTCGCGTTTCTTTTTAATCCATATGCATCAGCAAAAGTCGGAGTTGGGGGGGGGGGCTTAGAGCATCATTTACATATGTAGATTCTAGAAGAATTTAGTGTTGAATACACTGCTAGCCCCGGCACCTCGCAATATGACAAATTTCCTTGACAGGAAGCATTGCTCGTGTGAAAGTCGGCTTGCCCTTTTCTTGCACAATATCCTGTGTATTGTGGATGAAGAGCAACAGGCACATTCCGTATTCCTTGATTTTCAGAAAGCATTTGACATGGTGCCCCAATGCAGACTGTTAATGACGAACCAAGCATATGGAATAAGTATCAAAATATGTAAGTGAATGGAAGACTTCTTAAATAATATGAGGGATTTTAGTAAGTAACACAGCACCTTTTTTCTCGGCCAATTTTGGTTGAAAAACTGAGAAATTTGTTGTGGGACCTTGTGGAATATTCCCTCTTCAGCCCCTATAGTTTCATGAAGTCCCGATAGGTGGCAGCATTAAAGGTAACATTGAAAATGGTGTCTGTAACAGAGGTGTGTTCCAAGCAGACCACTGACATCGAGTTTCTTTCAACGAAAAAACCAGATAATCGCAGATACTTATGATCACTTGCAGAATGTCTACGGAGACTTGGTAGTGAAAAAAGCGTGACGAGTTACTGGGCAAGGCATATGTCGTCATCGCAACGAGGTCGCACAAACCTGTCTGACTTCCAGCGTGCTGGCCAGTCGCACACAGCTGTGCCTCCTGCAATGGTGGAACATGCAGTTTCATTGAAGTGATCAACGGATCACAATGTAACACCTCACTGCTCAACTGGACATCACTATTGGTAGTGCTGACACAGATGTCAAACACTTGGGGTGCTCAAAGCAGTTTGCCTGCTGGGTTCCTCACCGCCTGTCAAAAGACCATAAAGAGCAACGAAGGACTAACTGTGGGGAATTGCTTGCATGTTGCAAAACTGATTTTGACCATTTTTGTTGAACATCACCACATGCAATGAAAACAGGTTCATCACTTCGAACTGGAAACAAAACGGCAATCCATAGAGTGGCACCATGTTATCTCTCCTCTGAAGAAAAAGTTCAAAGCCACACCCTCAGCCAGGAAAGTCATAGCAACTTTATTCTGGGACTCTGATGGGGTTATTCTGTTTGATGTTGTGCCTTGTAGTGCAATGATTAAATCTGAAGTGTACTGTGCTACCATCACGAAACTCAAGGGACGAAGTTCATTTGCACACTGAAAACGTGTTTGTTGCCACAAAATGCAAATGAACTTCTCCTTCTCAGTGACAATGCAAGGCCTCACATAAGACTGCGCACCCGAGATGATCTCACAAAACCTCACTGGACTGTTTTTCCTCATATACCCTATAGCACGGATCTCGTACCTTCTGACTTCCATCTGTTTGGCCCAATGTAGGATGCACTCCACAGGGAGCAGTACAATGATGATGGGGAGGTTATTGATGCAGCACTATGTTGGTTCCATACTTGACCAGTAGGGTGGTGGTGGTGGAGGAGGAGGATGAGGAGGAGGAGATTAGTGTTTAACGTCCCGTCGACAACGAGGTCATTAGAGATGGAGCGCAAGCTCGGGTGAGGGAAGGATGGGAAAGGAAATCGGCCGTGCCCTTTCAAAGGAACCATCCCGGCATTTGCCTGAAGCGATTTAGGGAAATCACGGAAAACCTAAATCAGAATGGCTGGAGACGAGATTGAACCGTTGTCCTCCGAAATGTGAGTCCAGTGTGCTAACCACTGCGCCACCTCGCTCGGTACCAGCAGGGTGGTATGTGGGTGTACAGGCCCTCCTAGTAAGGTAGCATAAGTCTGTCACATTGAACAGAAATTAGGTCAAAAAATGAGGTTTTTTAGCCAAAAGGAGTGGGGAATAATATGGTGTACAAGAATCCTGAATAAAACCTACATGCTTTCCAAAAATTGTGTTGCATTACTTATTTAATGCCCCTCGTAGAACCCAGTACATTGTCCTTGATGGCTGGTGTTCATAAGAGACAGGGATACAGTCAGCTGCGTCCCCGCAAAATGATACAACCACTCTTGTTCTCTGTACATATAAATGATCTGACAGATACAGTGAGCACCAATCTGTGACTGTTTGCCAATCATGCTGTAGTATAAGGGAAAGTATTATTGTTGAGTGACTAGAAGCATACACAACGACTTTCACAGAATTTCTACATGGTTTAAGGAATGGAAGATTGCTCTAAACATAAAAAAATAAAGTTAATGTAAATGAGTAGGGAAAATAACCCTGTAATGATTGACTACAGCATTAGAACCATTACTACTTGGCAAAGTTGTGTTGATTAAATATCCAGGCGTAATGTTGCAAAGCAAGACAAAATGGAACATGCACTTACAGACAATGGGATGGCTAATGGTCAACATCGGTTTATTGGGTGTTGTTAAGAAAAGTAAATTTTCAAAGGAGACCACATACAGAACACTTGTACAACCCATTCTTGATTACTGCTCAAGTGTTTGGGATCCCACCGTGGGATTAAAGGATGACATGTCCGGAATTTAGAAGCATGCTGCTTGATTTGTTACCGGTAGACAATCAACAAGCGAGAATAATCAAGCTATTTTGAGAACTCAAATGGGAAATGATGGAGGGAAGAATATGTTCTTTTCATGAAACACTATTTACATAATTTAGAGAACAAGCATTTGCAGCTGACTGCAGAACAATTCTACTGCTGTCAATGGTACATAATGGCTTCTGAAAACATCACATGGCGACTTGCCAAGTTCATATGTAGGAGAGTGTTCTATACTAGAATGAAATAAAGACCTAAATGACCAGCATGACCAAAAAGATGCACTGTACACAGTAAATATACTGAACATGGCTGGGGGTTCGTTTGGTGGTGGGTACAGAACATGAAAAGGAAACTCCAAATAATCCAATAAAAAAGCAGCTAGCAAAAATCAAATTTCAAAGTCATAATTTCTACTTCTACTTAATAGCTGTCCATTGAGCAAAGCTGTCAATATTTTATTGTCTCACTTAACACAAACCCAGATCATAAAAGCAGCCAGTTCCATCCACCCACATTAATTATATAAATTACACACACATTTTACCATTGGATTCTTTACAAGTAAACTCCACACTGTATTTCACCGACACTGATGGTAAAAAAAACCATTTGATGCAAAGTACAATATTCACAGTTGTGTCCTTTAAAGCTTGCAGTTATTTCCTGAATAAATTGCTTTCACAATAAACACCTGTTTCATCTGTAATGAAGAAAATATAATCAACAACCCCACTATATTAAAAAATTAGAAACTACAAGTTGTCTAACACTGAAACAATTTCCTCAATAATGCTTTCTGCATTGTCCTCCAGAAAACCTGGTTCCCGGCAGCGCGGACCCCTGCCCTCTGCAGCTATAAGGGATAATACAGGAACCATAGAGACTAAAATCGAGTGTCAGGTAGAGTTTGCGTCTAAGTCCTGAACTCTGTATATAGTGAACCTGTACCCCCTTCAAACTCCTCTTGAAGCTCTGGCTGTCAGGATAAGGACGACACAGGAAATAACTGTCTGCAATGCATATCTTCCTCCAGATGGTGCAGTACCCCGGATGTATTGGCTGCACTGATTGATGAACTCCCTAAACCTTTCCTACTTTTGGGATATTTTAATGTGCGTAACCCCTTGTGGGATGGCACCATGCTTACTGGTCGAGGTAGGGAGGTCGGAAATTTACTGTCAAAACCCGACCCCTGCCGTTTAAATACAGGTGCCCACACACATTTTGGTGTGGCACATTGCACACATTTGGTCATTGATCTCTCAGTTTGCAGCCCTGGCCTTCTCCCATCTATCCACTGGAGAGCACGTGACAACCTGTGAGGTAGTGACCACTTCCACATCTTCTTGTCACTCCCCCGGCATCAAGCCCATGAACACTTACCCAGATGGGCTTTAAACAAGGGAGACTGGGGAGCCTTCACCTCTGCTGTCACTGCTGAATCTCCCCCACATTGTGTCACTGATGTTGTCATTGAGCAGGTAACTACAACGATCATTTCTGCGGCAGAAAATGCGATCCCTCGTTCTTTAGGATGCCCCCGGTGAAAGACAGTCCCTCGGTGGTCGCTAAGGCAATTGGAGGGTCGGTAAACTCTACAGTGACATACACAGCACCCTTCCCTCGAGCACCTAAAAGCATTTTAGTGGCTTTGTGCCTGCGTTCGCCAGCTTACAAAACAACGGAAACAGGAGTGTTGGGAGAGGTACGAGTCAACCATTGGGTGCCATACACCACCTTCCCAAGTCTGGACGAAGATCAGATGTCCTTTTGGGTACCGGACCCCAACAGATGTCCCTGGCATTAACATCACTGGTGTGTTATCTACCAAGGCGATTGCTGTTGCCGAGCACTTTACTGAGCACTACGCTTTAACTTCTGTGTCAGAACTACCCCTGGCCTTTCGCAACCTAAAACGGCAGATAGAAAGGAAAGTCCTCTCGTTCACTACACGCCACAGTGAACCCAGTAACACCCTATATACAGAGTGGGAGCTAGTCAGTGCACTTGCACATTGCCCCAACACAGTGTCTAGGCAGGATTGGATACACTGTCAGATTAGTAAACATCTCTTGTCTAACTACAAGTGACATCTCCTCGTCATCTTCAACCGGATCTGGTGCGATAGTGTTTTTCCATCACAATGGCGGAAGCTTACTATCATTACAGTGCTCAGACCCTGTAAAAACCTGCTCAATGTGGATAGCTACCAGCCCATCAGCCTCACCAACTTTCTTTGTAAGCTGTGTCAGGGGTTGTGTTGGGTCCTGGAGTCACATGGCCTACTGGCACCACATCAGGGGAGTTTCTGCCAGAGTCGCTCTACTACTGATAATCTTGTCCCCCCCTCGAGTCTGCCATCCGAACAGCCTTTTCCAGACACCAACATCTGGTTGCAGTCTTTTTTGACTTACGTAAAGCGTAAGACATGACCTGGCGACATCATATCCTTGGCCACATTGTGTAAGTGGGATCTCCGGGCCCCCACCCCCAGTTTTTATCCAAAACTTCCTGCCCCTCCGTACTTTCTGTGTTCAAGTTCGTGCCTCCCATAATTCCCCCTGTATTCGAGAGAATGGCGTTCCGTAGGGATCCATATTGAGTATATCTACTTTTTGTGGCTATAAATGGTCTAGCAGCAGCTGTAAGACTGTCAGTCTCACCTTCACTGTATGCAGATGACTTCTGCATTTCGTATTGCTCTTCCAGTACTGGTAGTTTTAGAAAGAGTCCAGTGACCAGGCTGGAGTCCCTCCATTGAAGGTTAGGTGATCACAACTGCTCTCCAGTTACATTGCAGACATTCATAGTTCTCCTGTGCATCTGAATTACAGTCTCCTTTCCCCAATCACGTTGGTTCATCTCCCACATCGGCGGTCTAGGTCAGGGCTTATGATTGCAGTTTGTGTCCGGTCCATTCTCACTGAACTGGAGTCCTTCACATTACCGCCTCTCCTCGAGGTCCATTGACATACACCTCCATGATGTACACCTAGGCCGCAGATTATTCTGGGCCTTTCGCATGGCCCTAAAGACTCTGCTATCACTTCCTCTCGATTCTCATCATGTACCTAGGCCATAGAGTGGTTTACACCAACAGCTCGATGGCTGATGATTGTGTAGGTTTTGTGTATGTTCATGGAGGACATATTGAACAGCACTCCTTGCAGATGCCTGTAGTGTTTTCACTGCAGAGCTGGCAGCGATATCTCGTGCTCTTGAGCATGTCCGCTCATGCCCTGGTGAGTCATTTCTCTCGTGTACTGACTCCTTGAGAAGCCTACAAGCTATAACCAGAACTACCCTCACCATCCTTTGGTAGCATCCATTAATGAGTCCATCTATGCACTGGAACGGTCCCGTCATTCAGTGGTGTTTGTGTAGACCCCATAACACATCGGAATCCCAGGCAACGAACTTGCCGACAGTCAGGCCAAACAGGTTACGCGGAAAACGTCTCTGGAGATGGGCATCTCCGAAACTGACCTGTACTCTGTCTTATGCTGCAGGATTTTTCGGCTTTGGGAAACAGAATGGCATAACTGTACACACAACAAACTGTGTGTTATTAAGGAGACTATGAGTGTGTGGGAGTCTTCCATGCGGTCCTCTCACAGGAATCAGCTGTCATCTGCATTTTCAGCATTGGCCAGATGTGGCTAACACACGGTTACCTCCTCCATCATGAGGAACCACCTTGGTGTCACTGAGTATCGCAAATGACTGTTATCTGCCTCTTGCTGGACTACCCATTTTTAGCCCCTCTGTGGCACACTTTTAACTTTCCCAGCACCTACCTTCAGTGTTGGGTGACAATGCCCCAAAAGCATATTTAGTTTTACATTTTGTGCATGAGGGTTGGTTTTATCATTTTATCTAAGTGTTAGCGCATGTCCTTTGTCCCTCTGTGTCCTCCACCCTAGTGCTTTTAGAGTAGGAGGTTTTAATGTGTTGCAGAGTCGCTGGCTTCTCCTTTTCATTCTCATGGTCAGCCAGTTATGGTAATCTGCTCTCTTGTTTTGATCTCTTCTACATGTTTCTTGCATCTGTGGTTTTCTCGTCCGATTTTGTCCATTTCAGTGTTTGTTGCTCTTCTGTCATTCTTGTGGTTTTCTCCTTTCTTCCAGCTGTTTCTTGTATGTTTCAATTATTTTACTCCCACCCTTGTGGAATTACTTTAATCGGAACGAGGGAGCGATGACCCAGCAGTTTGGTCCCTTGCTCTCTCTATTAAACCAACCAACAACCTTTTTCCACTTAAAGTTTTCTTCGTTTATTTTCAAAATATGGTTTGGCATTGTTAGGAAGCAGACTGATTTTCATGTTTTTATTGGTATTGCAGGTGTTTGTCTTAAGCGTGTGATTCAGATGGACTTTCACGATTCTGCAAGATGTCTCGTTTAGCCAATTGTAGCGTTATGTGGCTGATCACAGTGGAATAATATAATGTAACACACACGAAAAACCGGCCCCGAGAGCCAACTGCTCACCAGTTATGCACGATTTGTTGAACAAAACAAGCAGAATAGGTAAACATATAATAATTAGGCAGTAAAGAAATAATAAATAAGATAATGCAGACAACAACTGCTAAACAATAGATGACGATTGGTGGGCAACAATCAAGTACTCGGGGCTAATTTTTTTGTGCGCCACCTGGTACCACTGAAATAATATTGTGGAAGTTATCGTATTCTCTATACGAAATGTGACACCAGACACTCAATTATAGAGTGTGATCTTCATTCAGTTGAGAGTTGGTCTGCCTTCCATAACAATGAACATGCTGTTTTACCTTGGACAAAAAAAAAAAAGAGAAAATGGCCACTTGTGTGTGCCGTGCCGACTTCCTTTTGAAATAAGGAAGTAAGCTGATATGCCCTTTTGTTACCTGAAAAGATGTATGTATGACATACCATGTAATTTTTATGTAGATCAGAAGGCCAGAGTTCAAAAAAGGACTGAAACAGATCTAGAATGGGCATGTGCAGTGAACAAAACGCACAATAACTAGATACTGAACTAGGAGCAGTTGGCAGTGGAACTGTGACAAGTTGTCACGCAAAGGAGGATGAGGCCGGCCAAGGGAGACCGTGACAGACGGGAACGGGACCGAGGCTGGAACGAGACCGGCCGACGTGCCGTTGTAGGAACGAGCCGACCATTTCCTGTTCTCAGGAACTACACATAGAAAGCCACGACTGAAGTGAACTGAGAAAGAATTCCTTAGAATTCGTTCCTCACTCCTTCCGTTCATCTTGGTGAACCATTTGTTTAGATCTGTTAGTTCACGAACAACCCATCTCTAATCTGGAGTATTTGTGTTGTGGGATTGTTGTAAGCAGTGATCTGCATCTAGGTCACACTGCAGTGGACAGCTGTGTCAGTAAACCATATTCAAAGGGTAAATTGCAAGGTATTAAGTCATTTATGTAGTATTGTTTCTATTCTCCTATTGCTTAACAGTTGCCATAGCTCATCCAGGTGGTGGAAAAAACCACCGCAATTCCACTGGAGGATTAAGTGATGGTGAGACTGGGAAGGCACGAAACAATGATGCACTCAACGCCTCAGGGTCACCTGCTGTTACCAGATGAGTACCTGTGCGATCGACATCCATTGTCTGAGGGCCCAGCGAGATCTAGGTCCTCAGTGGATTATAGAGAGCTCGTAGGTAGTAGTGGTGTGGGTGCCTGCTCAGTGCCTTGGTTGTTTGGGGTCCTTTTCTCTTTAGGTTTCTCTTGAAGCTCCTTAGGTTTGTCTGGCTGGGAGGGCTTCACTAATTCAGTCTCCGGGACTGAGGACGATCATGAAGCCTTAAGACCAGCTACCTGTGGTTGCTTCAGCCACTGGCGGGTGTCAGCTTTGCCACTTGTAGGAACCTGGGAATGGAGTAACACAAGGTATCCCTTCCTGGCGAGAGGAGCTTATGAAGACTTACCCTTCTCTGGCTGAGACGTGGGGACTGACATCCTCAATGGTTGGGAAGGGGGGACAGGGTGGTGTTTTCCTGAACTAGATTGTACAGGAACAACAGGAAGGGAAGTGCCCCCACCATCAAGGGGGCAGGTGGAGTCTGACGATTTAGGGTCATATTTCTTAGCATTGAAGTTAGACCTTCATCACATAGAGACTGCTGGTGTCTGACCACCAGCAAGAGATGACATACTACCCATCATGGTGTGTCATCGGCCCTGATGCAACCCACTCTGACCAGAGGCCCTCCACATGGGCACCATCCAGCTGCAGCAAAGACCATCTGTCAATATGGCCATTGCCGGGAGTCCAAATGTCCCAGGGTGACGAGCATCTACTCCTTGGCATACGTGGGAAGTTAACGGCGCAGGCATCAGCAGAGCAATCCTTGTGTGGGCAGACGGCTACAACCAGTAGGGTACATGGCAGCCCCAGCACAATGGACTGACTACCGTGCTTGACAGTGCAGAAAGTGATACTGCACAGAGGATGGAGGAAAACGCAGCTAGCAGGGTGACCTTGCCCAACTGCTGAACAATGAGCGGAAGTAGAAATCTAAATCAAAGACGGATGTGGGAGGCCACAGTGCATGATGGACACTATGCACCATGTAAGGCTTGATCTTAGAGGAAATTTTGAAAAATGGAAGTCAAACCATACAGTGGGCCACATATAAAAGGCGAAACTTGTGACACTCCATTTAATCGCTTCTTTCAACAGGCAGGAATGTCTTGGGCCTATTCTAACCCCGGACCTGAAGGGGGAGCAAAAGGTTGTATCTGTCAAAGGACATTGCTTACAGTGAATTGCCTTGTACCACTCTAATGTAGCTGCATAAATTATTGTGTGCAACTGGATCCTATCATATCATGCAAAGTTACCACATTTTCTCAAGTGAAAGACAACTTTGATTGTAAGATCACTCCCCCTTCCACCCCACCCCCCTTTTACTCAAGAGACTTCTTGAGGAAACTTTATTTCTGGCATATTCTGACCAATCAAAATTACAAACCATTTTAGTTACAAAGTATCTGCCTAGACAGTTAACATTATATCTATTCTACATTTTCGCTGTTTATTGATAGTATACATTTTGATAATACAAGGATAAGTAAAAATAAACAAAAATAAATGTTTTATATTAATTTGTGGACCACTTTTTACATTTTTTGCTTACTAACACTGTCATCAATTGGAATCACTATTTTTAATCATAATCCTAATAGCACAGCTGTGAAATGCGTATCTTCATTCTCACAAATATTAGCTGTTGCTTCGAAATATGTTGTGATTTCTGAGGCGGTTGTTATCATAGGCCATGAGAACACAGCTGTATGTATCTGAATAAATATTCAGGGTTGCCACAGGTTTCTTCACATGAAATTCCCAACATTTCCTTGATTTCCAGATGAGGTTTAGCATTTTCCCTGACAAATTTTGAGATCTGAAGGGTAAGTTAAGACATAAGTTGATGATCTGTCTTTGCAGCTATGGTACAAGAAACGATAATGCAAATGAGAAAATATCTAAAAATAACGTGCAAGAAGATGGTTTTTCCTGATGTGAGCAAAAATCTTAGTCCAACATCAACATCTTTTGTAATGAACTGTTTTTAAAATGGAGAAAGCAAGCCAAATGGTGTGTGTGTGTGTGTGTGTGTGTGTGTGTGTGTGTGTGTGTTTCATTAAGACCACTAATGTTATTTATTTCAATAAAACAAAACACATTTTGTGACAAAAATACGCATTTCCTTGGAGTCACAAGACAGATTTATAATACCTTCATTGATTTCAGAAATAATCTCAGAAGAAAGTAGGCCTCTTGAAAGAAGTGTATAGAGCGGTGAATAATTGTGTAAACCAACACTGCAGGTGACCACCTATAAAATGTTGGTTCTACTATGATTGTTATGGTCAGTTAGTACCTGCTGTGTTATATCTATTATTTTACAGGTATTGTGAGACTTTTTAGTTCATAGCATACAAACCACCAGCGACTGATACAATTTTCTTCCTCTTAACGTCCCTCCTTTCTAACTTATAAATCACTTTTAAAGTGACAAAATGCACTAAGAACAAATAAATGTCTAAAATGCCACACTGTACAACAAACATGAGGGAGGGGGGCGGAGGGTGGGGAGGGGGGAGGGGGGGGTGAGAGAGAGAGAGAGAGAGAGAGAGAGAGAGAGAGAGAGAGAGAGAGAGAGAGAGATGTCCGAGAAAAATAAGTTTAAATTTCAGTGGAATCCTACACCCAGCATATGTTTAATAGTGAATAACTGGTACTGGAAGTCACCAAAGGATTTTGTTTCTATATCTCAATAATATGCAAGATATGAAAACAATTCACAGCATACAGTATACCACCTTTTTGTTCCTACCCCTGTACAGAGTGAAAAACTGGCAAAATAAAATGTGTGTACGGCAAAATAAAAATCCTTTGGCCAATTTCAGTCCCAGTCATTTAATATTAAAAATGCATTGGAATACAGGATTCCATCGATATTTTTATTTTCCCAAGACTTCTTATTCCCCGTTTTTCTTCAGAGAAACATTATCAGTGGCAAGTTTTGAGTAACATGTAACTTCTGTATTGTTATGTTAAAATATGCTCCTTTTGTCAAAACACAACAGTTTACCAATATTTATCTCAGTAATATTCTAAAGCAGTTGAAATAGTGACAGAATCCTGAAACAGTGCATTTTTATACTAACAACGGACGGCAAGACAGGTGAATAGTTTAGGGATAGTACACACTCGGTATAAACAGAAACATGCAATTTCTTCACTTACATTGCTGCACAGCCAACAGCAATTCTTATTTCATCAGTTATCTATCGTCCTTAAAACATACATTACTTCAATGAAAATATCTGTAGTAGCTCAAATATCATGGTAGATATGAGGGGTTTCGCATATTAATGGTATGGCAATATACTCTCCTCCTTGCGGAACATCACTTGCCAAAATCTCATTTCGGTATCTCCAACCATTTATGACATACAAGACATGTTATGAATATTTCACTCTGGCCTTTTCAATGACACGTACTATCCAAATGAAATGCTTTACATACAATCCATTTTCTTGAGATTGGAGATAGACTGTAATATCCTACTAAGTTTAACACTCTGGAGATGAGAAATGTGGCTCATCCATCCCATGGATTATACTCTAAAAATATGAGTGGCATATGGCATGTGTCAGGCTGTTTCTCAGCTATGTAAATGTATTCCAATGTCTGTCGTCCATATAAAGGTACTAGATGATGCTTGTGCTATAATGAAAAACCACAGATGGTAGCACCTGTCGTTCGCACTAGCAAGAAATTAATATGGGAAACACTGTGTGTGTTACTTGCTTTGTGACGTTCATGGTCACCTTGTAGACGTGTACTGTGTGTCACAGGATCACATGCAGTGAAAATAACCTGACTGTTGTCTGCTACACACTGCATATATTTTAAAGATGGGCTACAGCATGAGGGGATAAAAAGTTTCTGGCAAAGAACTGTGGTTCAGTGATTGATAAACAAATTTCCAATTTTGATAGAAGTGATGAACAGCTATTTGTTTTATCACATTTTTCTTTAAGTGTGCATATTGTGTGTTGTACAGCAGAAAGCTCATGGCAAAACAAGAAATCCATGCATCCAAAGTAAATGTCAACATTAGAAATGATAAAGATGAGACCTGACTTTTTTTCAGACTGCAATGGAAAACAGTGGCCAGCTATTGAGCTAGACCATTTTTGCGAGGCATCAAAGTGGTGGAAGAAAGTTTTTTTAAAAAATTTTCATTACACTGACTGTAAATTCAACATAAAAATTGTCATTGATAAAAGGCCATGTTAGTTTGTGATATTTAATAGAAAAAAGATCCCTCTTTCAACTGCAATGAACTGCAGTAGAATCTGCTCCACAAAATTCAAAAAGCCCACAAAAAAGGACAGTATCAGTCAGTTGAATAACACCTTAGCAGCCCAGTCCTCAACTTGTTGAACAATTCAAAATATTCCCTACATTTCAGCTGCACCAATAAATGACCTAACATACACCAAATGCAAATTTACAGTGACCCTCTCACATTGTGTAAGATATAGTGCAGAAGCTAGCAGACTTGTTTGACTATGTTAGCAGCAACATGAAAAAACTGACCTATCTGTGATATTTCTCCAATAATTTTTAAGAAATAATTTGGCAAAAAAATAATTAATTGATTGATTAATTAATTAATTAAATTCTCACACATCTCAGATTCATTCGTCAGCTCCATGATGAACTGCTTACAATTTTGTTAATGGTCATAGTTATTGTGATGTTTTACAGTTGAGGAAACTACTCCAAAGAATTTGGAAAGTTTGCATTGAAAAATTGGGGTTACTATTAATTTGCATTTAGTTGCATGGTAAGGGTATATGAAGGGTATATGAAGTGCAGCTTATTCCTCAAACTTTTATGGCTATTACTGTCTATCTCCAATCTCGAGAAAATGTAAAGCAGTCTGTTCCGATTACACAAACCAGCAAGAAACATACCCCACATCTCAAACAGTTTGAGATATCGAAACAAGATTTTGGCCACACGATTAATATGAAAAACTTCTATACTTATCCCAAAATTCAAGCAACTAAAGATTTTTCAATGAAATAACATAATTTTTAAAGATAACCAATAGCTGGTGAAATGAAAATTGGTTTGGGATTTACAACAATGTAAGCGATAAAATTGTATGTTTACTTTTATATTGAAAATGGGCTTTGTCATGAACTATTAACCTGTCTTTTGTTCAATTGCTAGTTTGATAATACACAGTTTCAGGATTCTGACACTATTTCAACTGCGTCAGAATGTTAGTGATCTGAATATTTGTTAACTCTGCTGTATTATAGAAAAAACAGATTTTAACAAGGCAACAACAGAAGTTACGTATTTCTCAAACCTCATCACTGATCATGCTTGTCTGAAGAAATGAAAGAGAATAAGAAGTGTGGGGAAAATAAATCACAATTTCTGTTGAAATTTTGATGGAATCCTATACCACAGTGTATTTTTAAATATGATCAGGATTGAAACTAGCCACATGTTTTTATTTCAGTATCTCAATGATCTGATAATTATGGTACCCTTTAAATATGCAAAACTGTGTCAACAAAATCACTCGGCACCTAAATCAAGAAAATGTGGACACCCTGAGGATGAAAGCAAAGGAGGAATACTTAAGCTGTTCACTAAAATTCCTAGGCAAATGAACACAAATTGACATCTTCACTATCCCCTCGACACACCAGATAAGGTCACAAAGGCTGGCGAGGAAATGTTTATGGAAATTCACAAAGCATCTGAATATCAGCAAGATCTGAATAAACTCCAATATCTGCATTGTTAAAAGCATCAACAAAACCAAATTCAGCCCTTGCCTCATTGCCATCAACCACAGTAGCTGTACATCAAAACCCTTTTAGAGTTTATTTACAGCTATATTAATTGTCTGCTTTTACATAATGCTTTTTGCAATATCCTTTCTTGTTAGATACAAGTTACTTATTTACAGATATAGCAATGACTCAACAATCCACAACTGCAGACCAAGTGGGGATGGAACTGGGGAAGGATTGATTGATCTACTCAATGACAACCAAAGACCCAGTAGGCCCTGAACCTATAGTGAACATCATTTGCTGATGATCTACTGGGTGTGGGGATCAATGTTGATGCTAAAAAGCCAGCATTACATGCCCCATGGTTTGCGACTTGTGCCATGATTATGTACAAATGGTGCACCATTACTCAAACTGCAAGACGATGATTATGATGATGATGATGACAAACAACGATTACTGAGCTTTGAAATTTAAACATTCATGATAAGATGTTATTACTAATTAACTAATGTAGATTTTCCATTGTTTACAAGTTCAGTGGGCATTAAACATTAATTTTATACCATTAAAACGCTATTTTTAATCATTTGCAATTTTTCCATCCCCTTCAACATGGACACTATTAGCTCTAGAGAAAATACGAGGAGGACCTCAGTTGTACAAAATTTTATGCTGTTTAATTTTGTACTGGGAAAATTATTCGATACAAGCTGTGGTTTTCGAGTTAATTTATGAAGAACATAAGAAAGTTACCTTTATATGCTCCTGCAACCCAACTCTCTCACCCCATGGGTGGGGATTTTCAGTATGTTGGTCATGAGACTTTCCCTACCAATGAGCAAAAATTTGCAACTACATGACTTTTTTCCCCTAATTTTCCTTCATTGACTGGACTATGAGTGTTCCATCAGACTCCCAAAGAAGCCTCCTGACTGGCCACTGCAGGTAGCATTCAGAGAACATTACAATGAAAACAGCGGCAGAGCTATTATGGAATACATATGAAGCGCCCTGCAGACAGCAGAAAACAGAGCCTGTGAGAGAGCTGTCTCGCATGCCAACAAGTATGCTTACAGTGAACCTTACACCATGTGAGACAGGCTTTAGCACAAGCTAGACAAGATTCTGTAATCTCTACAAATGTACCTGGCAAACTGCTTAATCTAATGAAAGTTATGAGGTTATAAACAAAAAAGATTTGTAATCTAATGTTCAAGAGAAAGCTCTTATATAACCAACGTAAGTTTGTAGAACATTGTTTCTGCAATGTAACCGCATAGCAAGCCAACAGTTAAATGTCACATGTGAAACTAGGCAGAGAGATCACATCAATCTGTACAGTGATTGTCAATGGCATACTTTGACACCTAAAAGTGTGACATTGGGTCAATAGAATGTTGCCACATGACTACCTACAGCCATTAACAACACAATCCATACACAATCACAGTGGGTTAATAAAGGAAGAACCCACACATGCCCACCCACATCCATTACACCACCAACCAGGCTGGCTTGCTCGCTCACTAGCTTTGGAACTGTCTGAGCACAATAGTCTCTTCAGGAGTTAAAAAAGCTGTGAAAGACACTCTTAGACCAGTGCTCCCTCCCTCCCTCCCTCCCTCTCAGCACTAGCCTAAGAGTGTCTTTCACAGCTTTTTTAACTCCTCAAGAGACTATTGTGCTCAGATTGTTACAAAATTGACACTGAGAAACCATACGAGTAATGATTTAATTAATTCCTGTGATCTAAATGTCTTACATCAACACAGTAAATTTCAGTTTCAAAATGCTACTCCTGTCAATCTATTGCAGTTTTCATGAACTACAGTGCATAATAAAAAGAACCACAAAAATCATATTTACGGCAGTGAAAAGTTTGTTCAATTCTTTGCATAAACACACTAGTTAAAGTTATATGTAACACTTTCAAACTGACATTGAAAGAGCTCGGCTATAGGAGTACATAAATAGATACAAACAAACTGCAATTTAATAGTACAAACAGTAAAGACCACATGTTATGTGAAGCAAAATAAGGGTTTAATTTGCATGCAACACATAAAGACATCTGCTAATTACCAAATCAACATTAAGTGAAAACAGTACTATCCAATAACTATTTCTGCACAATAAGGTTTTCATGGTGAAGAGTGACTTTATGTTTATTACCTGTAACAATTAAGCTAATTTGTTCCCAGAAGTTTGAAAATACTTTCAGAGTTTTTATTTTTAGACTGTAACTTTTTTACATAATATCAAATAAATAAATGTTAATAGTGTTACAACAGCCTCTTGACCCAGCTTCCTCTAATTTTTTTTATACTATCAATGTAGTGGTTATATGTGGAAAATGTAGTTAGTAGAAGTGGCTAGTGACAATCACACTGATAAAAATTCAGTGTACTCTTTTAGAGCCACAGAGGGGAAAATCTGAATATTACAAATGAAAACTAAGGTCACCAAAATAAAATCTCTACAGCCATGGAAGACCAACTCACTGCTTAAGATTCTGAATAACCTTCAACATCAATACCTTTCTGGATTTTCTCTGCACAAGCTCTAAAAGAAAGCCATAACAACTCAGTAAGTGCTTACACACAAATTTGACTACATATTTTCCTGTTATTGTTGCATTATATTTTTTTTATTCTTGGCTGCAATCATTATTTAATATTTTGGAGAGTAAATTTTTATAGAACACAAAATTTTAGGAACACTGATGAAATTATTAAGTGTGAACAATAGGCTACATGATTTTACTCCAGTTATAGCAAATACAACCAATTTAAAATCTAGAGCTTCAGGAAGCTTCATCCATGGCAACTTTTGTGATGTTCCATGACTGAATGGTGGTTACTGGTTTCAGGGACATCTGAATGAATGGAGAAAACCAGCAACCACAGTCACATACTAAAGTGTCTTCTCATAGTGACAAACCATATTAAATTTCTATTCGGGCATTACTTTTGACGTGACAACAACATAATAGTAGTAGTAATAATAATAATAATAATAATAATAATAATAATTTCAATGATGAGACATTTTGTAGTAGTCACAAAAACTACTAATGAGCAGCTTCTTTTCCCTCTATCCTCAACAAGTATAGTTACCACAATGAAAGGATACTTTATGCACGGACAAATATACAAATGCAAGAAACTATTTTTTTTATAGGGTAAAATGGGTTCACCTCTGGAAAGAAAGTTGGAGAAGGGGCAAATGAGAGAGATTCACACATTCAGAGATGAACCTGTGGTGAACCAGAAGTATTTCTTCCCTTACATGTACCAAATAATGACACCATTTTTCTACCTAAACTGGCTTTATCTGTAACATTTCTGCAATTTAAAAATTTCATACACATTTTCAGTTAAAGTATTTATACTTGCTGTATTATTGTTATAACACCTCTACCTAGAAAATAAACCTTGGAGTTTACATTTACCTTTCGTTCTAGAGATCCTGTCTCCTCTTTATCACGCTGATCAGTACGGGCTCTATCAGAATCGCCATCCACTTCTGACTGTTTTTTCTCCTCCTTGTTACCATGTTTCCCATCTTTTCCATCATCATCCATTGTACTTTCATCGTCACTGAACGCCAGTTTCTGACTGCAACATTATTTTTGCACAATATGAGTTTACCATCCAACAGGGTAAGTAGAGTTAAATTGAGAACGGTATTACACACATATGAAGATAGATGTATGAGGTTCCTACATAAAAAATCATTACAACTTACTATTACAGCAAAAAAACGCAAAAAAAAACAAAAAACCACATCTCACTTGTAATCAATATCATCGTGTGCCGCCCAACCCGCATCACGAGCAATATCATCCATTTTGCTGAAATCCTCTTCCTTTATTATTGGTCTAGTGATCACCTCATCATCAACACTTGACGTCGAACGTGTTGAAGGTGACATGAATCTACAAAATTAATTTTTTTAAATAAAATATTGCATCTAGTATTACTGAAAGTCATTATAATACATAGTACACCAACATGAATTCTTTAATAAACATTTCACTTACTCTGGACGTCCTCAGTAGGAACATTACAACTGACCTGTAAATAAAACTGATAGAAACAGCAACAACTCATGTGCAGTTGTTGGGTAGTCAATATGCATACTCAACAGCTCAAAAATACCACTAATTCTGAAGCAACATACACACAAGGGGGAGAGAGGGACAGGTGCTTGCACCTTAGTTTCACACATATTGAACACCAGTCTTAAATTTCACTTTTAGTAAATACAAGTTATTCTTACCTAGAATCTGAAGGAAGCATGAAATGTGGCCGCTGTAAATTCGGTCTGAAGCCCGAGAAATTACCTCGGAACAACTGGAAAATAATATTTAAAGTTGTTATTGAACTTAAACAGAAAGAAGACTAAAGCATCAAAAACAACTATACTACAGTAATAGCAATAAAATCTAAATATCTTCCTTACTCACATCTTCAAAATATTCATATTAAGTATCTTTGTGTTATATACCAATTTCACTCCATAGTAGTTTAATGAAGTCCAACTCGAATTATCAGGATGACTCAGGACAGGATGCAATTGGATAAATCATGTAAACATGTCATTTCTTATATACGAAAAATGTGTATACATACTACTGTCATACAAATTTAATGATTGCAAAACAATGTTGCTTAGATTTTGTATAGTACTGTACTTACATGCAATGTCAATTCTTGAACATATCAGTCAGTCAGTCATTTTGCTGTCTTCAATCATTTTCATGCAGCCAAGCCTCACATCCGGTTGATGGTGAGCAGCTGTATATTATAACACACAGACTGCCGCTCCATCCATGCTATGGCAATGTCAAGACACGCAAACACCTCAGCAGCTGAGGGTACCACATCCAGTTCAGTGACAATGTCATCATCCTGGTATCAGTTTCTTCTCTCACACTTTCAATGATTTCCTTGTCACTGAAAATTTGGAAGCCTGGGTCCTCAGAACCGGAAGCAAGCCGATCACCTATAATCTCTGCACTGCAATCTGAACATCCATGAATTTTCAGAAGTATCAAAAAGATGTCCTCAAGTGATATTTTGTTCTCTGGCACTTCTCTTTCTTCCTCTTCCTTTCCATGTCTTTTCTTTCCATCTTTCTATGCCTCATCTTCAATTGAAATGCCTTTCAATTTATTCCAAGCTCTTTTTAATGTTGTCGACTTCACCAAATTCCATGCTTCTGCCATCATGTAAGACCAGTCTTTTAAATTCAATTTTGGGCAATGAGGCACACTGCCTTCTTCATTTCCATCTTCTATCAAAAGCTTCCTCAACAGATGTCTTCTATAAAGTTGCTTCATAATTTCCATAACTGATTGGTCCACTGGCTGCAGCAAATGCTGTCACATTTGGTAGCATGAAGACTGTTTTGAAACCTCCGTTTTCTTTACCTGGAAGGCTTTCTGATGGGAGAGTGGGTGCATTGTCCAGAATTACCACCACCACCACCACAATTGTCTTGTATTTTTTTACTTCAAGTCTGAAAATTGAATCTTACCACTCACAAAACAAAGTAGCAGTCATTCAGGCCTTTTGCTGATTCTTGTAAATTATGCCATTTTTTTAACATTTTTAAGTCCCAAAGGTTTTTTCGAGTTTCCTGTCAACAGAAGAGGCATTTTGTGGATTTCTGTAGAGTTGGTACAGTAACATAGTCTTTACTACCCTTATGGCCCAGAGAACTAATTTCTCTTTTAAACACTAAAGTTGTTTCAGGCAAAGCCTTCATAAAAGGCCTTTCTCAGCCGTGCTGTATAAATATTCAGGGCCATAAGATTCTGCTTCAGTTTTGAGCTTTTCAACAAAATTTTCTGCAAATTTTGGTCTCCTGATAGTTTTTCACCACTTAAATCCAACTCATGAATACCATGTCTTGGCCTGAAATTCTGTAGCCAGCTATTACTCACTTTAAATGAAGTGAAACTGCCAATTTTCTCAGTTAAATGTTTTGCTTTTTCACACACAATCGGCCCTTGAGAGGATTTCCCAATGCTCGCTGCCACAAAAATCGCTTGTATATTGGCTCTTCCCCTTAGTTTTCTTCTGTTTCCATCACTCTTCTTGTCAAACTCCCATCTTCATTCTCAAGGGCAAACACACAGTTTAAATTGAACGACTTTTGATGTCTGACACTGTTGATATCCCCACACTTAAACTCTTAGTTAACTGCTTACCACTCATGTCTGTCTAATTGTTCACGGACTTATTTTGTCTGATCATGATAAGACAATGTGTTTCCCATTAGAAGATATGTCACACAGTAAATTAAAACACATGCACAAAACAAAAGACAGGGAAGACAGAATTTATAGCAAGAAATCAGCGTATAAGTTACGGTCACAATAGGCACCACACA
Source organism: Schistocerca gregaria (assembly GCF_023897955.1). NCBI lineage: Eukaryota > Metazoa > Arthropoda > Insecta > Orthoptera > Acrididae > Schistocerca > Schistocerca gregaria. The sequence continues at coordinate 221,282,345 of NC_064931.1, read as the reverse complement.
AACAACAATGCATATACTTCAATGTGGGTACTGTACCCATTGTTCACTGGAAGAAATTGATAATCTGAACAAAAGAAATTTGCTCCAACAGAGTTAGCCTGAAGATGAAACTCACGAAAGATGGGTTCGGAGGTCTGAAGGTTGCCATGTGCAGTGGCATGACACCACCTCCAGCAGGTGTGCTTCCTCCTGAGCCTCCAGGGCCTCCCGGGGCCAAGCCCCCACCCAGGGCAGCACAGGGGCCCAAGCTGCTCCTTGGCATCCCATCCTCCATCCCTGCAAGAGAATCACATAAGTATGTACACTTGAAACATGAGAAAACCAGGTACAGATTTTGGATTTTTTTGGAACACAGTATGACAGAGAAAAAATTCAAGCATTTTACTGATGACCCAGAGTTGTTTTGGTCATCACCCCTCAGGCTGGTGCAACCTTGCAATTCTTTACTTCAACCATTGCTCCAATTACAGTTCAACATTGGCTCGTATCAACTGAACCAATTCCCGCACCTCTGTTCAGTATATTCTGCATTAGACAGTTTTTCTAGTTGACTCAAAACTGGGTATCTTCATTCCTTACCTGATCAATCCATCTCATCTTCCAGTCTTCTGTGTCATCACATTTCAAAAGACGTCTATTTTATTTCTATCTTTTTCACTGCCCATATTTCGCACCTACACAGTGTTATGTTCCAGATAATATTTCCGGGAAACTTTTTCTGTCTTGAAGGTCTATTTTGGGGTATTACTAGTTGTTCTTTTTATAGAAACTCTTTTTTTTTGCCTTACATATCTCCTACATCTTCCATCTCTATCTATTCTATTGCCCAGATAGCAAAGTTCCAGTGTGAGGCAAAAACGTAGTTTATAAAGTGACATAGCACAGATAAACATGCTGTTAAGTGTCTCTGTTATCATCAGATGGGTTCTGGGAATCCCATGATTTAGTCCTAAAGCACATACAAAATTTTTGTGCACATCAAATCCTGTTTCAGATGTAAAATTAGTTTTGTACCATTTCAAATCATGTAAGTAAACTGTCAAAGTTTTACTGACCCATAAAGTCCTTCTCCAATTGATTTGGGCTTGTGAACATATTCATGCTTTTTTATGCTCAGAGAGAAGGAGACAGTGCTAGTGGGGAGGGATAAAGAGAAGGAGAAAGTGGAAGTGGGTGAGAGCCAGTGATAATGAGAGACAGAGTCTGTGACAATGATAGAGAGAGAGAGAGAGAGAGAGAGAGAGAGAGAGAGAGAGAGAGAGAGAGAGAGCAGTAGTGGGAAGGAAAAATGAGATAGCAGCAGTAAGAGACAGGGACAGTGAGAGGCGACAGTATTAATATGAGAGAACGAAGGAGATTGACACTGTGAGACAGGAGACAGTGACAGTGAGACAATAAGAGATAACAATGAGTTGAGCTGAATGAGTGAGAATGGGCAACTTTATGGACATGAGCAACTTACAGTGGTGGACTAGAGGGTGCGAGCGAGTTACAGATAGTGGAGCTTGTGGGAGTGATAGGTGAGCTGCAAAAGACTGAGTATGTTCACATACCAAAATTTTTCAGTAAATATAAAATGAGCTGAGGAAGGTACAATGAGGTGGTTGGTATGCCACTTTTCAGTCAGTCTCTTAAAACAGGAGCATTTTTCCGCTGGTACTTTCCTAACTCACTTTCTCTAAGTTTTGCTGCACAATTTGTCACATGTAACATCATGTCTGTGCAATAAACCAGAGGTGACTACATATTTTAGTTTGGCTATCTGTGTGCATGAGAGACCTTTGGCTCTAGTAACAAACTGTGCGATTCCCTGAAGTAATGGCACAGTTTCTACATTCTGATCTCCACCTATCACCCAAAACCTAAACCCTATTGCCATTATTTCCTCTATTCCTGAACAAAACACTGTGTTATAAGATGTGTTTCACATTTCAACTACTACTACTACTACTACTACTAATAATAATAATACTAATACTACTACTACTACTACTACTACTACTACTACTACTACTACTAATAATAATAATAATAATAATAATAATAATAATAATAATAATTGCAATGTTTTGAAAACAAACTGCCTAAGAGCCTGACAACACTAGATGATGCAATAAAGAAATTAAACAACTTTTGATCTGATTTTTGGTATGAATTAAAGAAGTGACAGCTGCAATCACACAACACACTGCAGCTCACCTTTTCCTGTTCTCCCTTGTCACTTTATTAACACTGCATGGCATGGCAGAATTGAAAAAACTGAAGGAAAACAGAATGTAGTCTGCATATCTTCAGTTCAGACAACTACAGATTTTGACCTAGATGGATAACTGCGGAGTTAAACTGAAGGTGGGTCACCCCCTTAAGATGACAAAGCATAAAATTTCTCCTTTTTCTAATGCAGAATGGCAGTGGGTTTCAGAATTCAGAAATGCCTCATTTTATGGCATATACAACACACAGAAAATGGCGTAAAATCAGATTTATTTGCCATGCAGAAGAGTTCAATGTTCAGATTTCTCTAAGAGATCACAAATAATTGCCAGCTTCTGCTGAATCTCAAGTTTATGCAATCAACTGGCATGCTTTGACCTACTGGCAACATTTACTGTGACATCAGGTCATGTGATCCACACGAGATCTGCACTTGAGAAAAATTATCAACTGCGAACTATGTCCTACCTATTTGTAACAAGAATAAGTAGTAAATTACTGACTTTTCTAGCAGTTTACTGTAACTTGGTAATATTAGGAACTGGTTTTCAGTTACCAAACTATTTCCTTAACGCAGGGTTTTTTGGAATTTAATCTCAGTAACATTGTTAGTTTATTGCAATTTCACCTTGCAATTTCACCAAGACTAACTGAAATATTCCGTAACACTTTCACAGTTTTCACACTGCTTCGGATTTTCCTACAGTGCTACTGATGACTGTACGCGTCCTGAGCAGCAGACCCTTCCCTGCTGTGGACAAGTTACTGCCATATCTTCATGAATAAGAAAGGTTTCAAATATTTATCATCCAAGATATGTGCCTGTTTGCATGCTATCATTTGCAAATAAGCTCGTTTTGATATCTTGGACTGTTTATTAACTATGATGTGTTTTGACTAAATGATTCATGATGCGCAGGTATGGAAATCGGCATGGCGCACACGAACATCCACGTGATATTAAAATCGAGAATTTGAGAAAGTAAGATACTGTTCTGTTCTCAATTTTCAATAAAATTCCAATATCTCTTCTGCACTTCCCACACTGCAGTGTACGAGCTAAAATCAACCATTTGCAAAGTTTAGAAAATGTTTTACCTCTGCAAAGTCTTTAAAATTTTGTGCAATGTTTTATGTAATTTTATGCAGTGCAGCAACTATGACACATAATGGAACAAAAATTCAGAGCTATATTGAGCAAAGATATCAGCCTCTAAAATGTGCAAAAGCCAATTTTTTCACTTAATCATTTTCTTAAAATTGGATGTCAAGTATTTCATAGCAGCCAGAACACCATCACTCAGCATGGGGAGCAGTATAGCCATAACAAAGCCAAGCTCAGCACGGAATACAGAGAGCACTTCTGTAGCAGAGAAAGTGTTAATAGTTGGTTCATTAATATGAGTTTTTATGGTATGTTTCAGTCCACAAACTTATAATTTATTTTTGAAATTTTATATATTTGTGATTACAGCTACCACTGTTTCAGTTGTTTGTTTATGACACTCCACACAGTGGTTAACAGCAAACTTACACTTTACGAGACATATACAGTTAAAAAAGATAAATACGTCTTCAGATAGACTGTAGTAACAGTTGCCAGGTTTGTACACTTGAGCGAGTGCATGTGTGAATATGTGAAATACCTAATGTGATCTTAACTCCTCATTGTAACATAAACCATACTTAAAATGTTGCAAAGAGTAATTAGTATGCCAGAAGTATTGCAACATGTTGGGTCTTCATGTCTGAGAAGAAAGACACACATCAGGGGACTGGATCCCATTCGAAGATGTTTAAGTACACTACATTAAGTCCAGTTGGTTGAAAGGAGGTCCCTTATACTGATAGTAAATTGTTATTCAACACATCAAGCCACTCTTCCTTCCATTTAATTGTTATGCACACAGATGCATAATGCAGTGCATCACATTGAGTAGCACACATGCCTCCTTCGTTGCGTTATCAGGTAACTCAATACCACACAAACAGGGTGCAATCAGAAATTAGTAGGACTGATTTTATTACAAATTATTTATTTTATGTATCAGTACAAACACTTAATAGTCTTCGAAGTAAGACCCTTGGGCTCTGAACCACCAAGTATAACGTATATCTGCCGATCCATGAACACCTGTTAGTCACTGGCCGGAATGCTGTTCAGAGTCTGTTACAGATGCTTGGACATCTTCGATGGGTCAAAAAGCATTGTCCCTTCATGTCTATTTCAGGTGAGCGAAAAGAAAGAAGTCCACCAGAGCCATGTATGGGATGTAGGCGGGGTGAGGCAATATGGCAACGTCATACTGAGCCAGCTGGTCCCATACTAACAGCATGGTATGGCATGTCGCATTGTTGTGGTGGAGCTTCCAGGAATGGGTGAGGTTTGGTAACATGCAGCGGACTCATTTTCACAGCCCCTACAGCACTCCAACATGAAAGTGTGCATTCGCAGTTTGCCCAGGGGCTATGAACTCCATGTGGATGACGCCACAATGATTTAAAAAACCAGCAGCACAGTTTTTATGGACCAGAACCATGATTTTCACCTTGGTCTTGCCCATCCAGTGCTTTTTTTAACAAGGAGACTTTCTTTTGTACCATTTTGAACCTTGGTATTTTGTCTCCAGGTTGTACTGTTAACACCATATTTCATCTCCGTTAAATACAGTATTGAGAAAATCTGGGTCTCCTTGAACACAGTTCAGAATTTCTATTGAAGTTTGTATGTAATTCACTTTTTGTTCACCAGTCAAGAATCTTGGCACAAACTTCGCGCAAATTTTCCTCATCGCCAAATCGTCTGTTATGATGGTTTGAGTGGTTCATAAAAAAGACTTAACTGCTCACATCTCAGACAAATCAATGACTGATGATCAGAGTCCAGAACACTTTTATCACATTTTTGTTGACCTTTGATGTTAAGGGTGAGCAGCTCATGGGTTATAAGTGATGAGTTCTCCCCCCTCCAGGAACAACCTGTGCCACTAAAAATACACTTTAGCAGCTCATAAGGCCTGCTTGAACATATCGAAGGTTTCTGTGGTACTTTTTCTGCGTTTGAAACCAAACTTCATGATGTAGCGGTGCTCAAGATTCTGTTACATGGTGCGCAGGACAACAACTTCACAGTGGTTCATGAGAGAAAGTGTGCCCATCCTCCACGGGCCCGCATACAACTGCAGAGGGTTGCATTCTGTTCACGACTATCTTCAAACTCACTGGAGAGAGAGAAATTCTGAGGACGCTGTTTTGCAAAATGATGAAACAGCCAACAGTGTCCCCTCACCAGTGCATATTACATTAAAATTATGGTGGTCATTTAGAACCTTAAAAAAACTGTTCTTAAAAACATGGTCTTGAGTGAACTGTTTGTTGTACTCCAAAAGTCTGAAATTATCATGAGCTTCATCAACACCGAGGATGGTGCTTTCGCCAACCCTGCATCAGAGTGTTAATACAAGACATATCTGCATCCTTTAAATGTTACCATACTCTTATACTGAACAGTCTTTATACTCATGAGGCCTATTCTCTAATTGTAACCCAATTCTTCCCTCTTTTTGTTTAACACTTGCATCAACATATAATTCTTGCTTTCATTCAAACATGTCACAAAACATTACTAGAATGTAAATTATATTATTTATTATAGTTTGGACTTCAATGCTGAGAACACAGTGCACAAATGCTAAGTGAATAATGAACACGTTGCTAAAAAAACAGTAACAAAAATTCATATGTGAAGAATTTAGCTCATGTGATGAGAGCCTTACAGAATTGCACAACTGAAACAAAAAGTTATACCTTGGGATGGTACATGAACTAGGGGGCCCAG